>NC_081324.1:42412673-42720887 GCF_026419965.1 Kogia breviceps | reverse complement strand
TTCAACTTTCATTATTTTTCCATCACAATATTTTTCGTTAAAATTAGTAGTTAATATTTTAAAGTTTTAGAGACATTTATAACAGCTTTGTTTATAATACTTAAAAACTGAAAACATACTAAATGTCCAGTAACAAGGGACTAAGAGACTCTCAATGATTAAAATTATATTGTAAAATATAAGATGATTTTGCAATAAGTTTTTATATAAAGAGAAACATGTCATCATTACTGTATGCATATAATATCCTTTTAAAACATACTACAAGCCTGTCTATATAAAACAAATATTAACAGTGACTATATTTAAATAGTGAGATCATAGATCAGTAATTTCTTCTACTCACATGAGTGTATTCTAAACTTTGAGGGATAAAATTAAGTATTTGTGCCATTCAAAAAGTGTCTAAAATAATTTTAGGTAATAGTTTGTGTAATGAATCCCACCAATTTTATGAGGATCATAAGGAAGAAAATAGGATCCATTAGTAGCAACTGCAGTGTAGTATAGTGGTGAAAGCCTGACTGGAAATCACCTGAAGTGGGATTGCAAGGAGAGGAATAGAAACAATGAACACAGAAAATCCTTTCAAGGGGTTTTGCTGCAAAGTATAACAAGAAATACAATTTATCTTAGGGAAAGATTTAAAACCACAAACATGAAGCATTCAAAACAGGAAAGTGGAAACTAAAAGGAAAGAGAATAAACTTAAAGAAACAAAAAGAAAATTATAATTATGGAAACATACATTAACATTTCAGAAGTTGGAAAATTGTAGAATTACTAAGTCCAAGAGCCATCTCTGTTTTTTAACGCAATTTTTAAAAATTTGAAAAATCTCATTTAAAAAGTGAAAAATACACATACGATTAGAAATAAGAGATAAGCTAAAGTATAAAAGAGAATTCTATATCGTATTATATTACATTTGAAATTTTTAATCCATTTGGATTATTTCTAGGACCATTAAAAATTATAAATGAATATCAAGGATAAATACATAGCCTGATAAGACTAATCATCATAAAATAAAACAACTGTCCATGAAAAATAAAACAATAATTCAAACAATCTAAAAAAATTAAAAGCAACAGTCATATTTTCACCAAGATGTTCTACGAAAATTTTAAGAAAAAGTTATTTAAATCTATCTTAATTCTCCAGGTAACAGAAAGGGAGAAAAGCTTCATAATTCATTTACAAAACCAGCATAATCCTGATAAGAAAATCTATCAAATATAACACAAATTAAGAACACTGAAATACAGACTAACTTATGAATATGGATGCAAAATCTTAAATAAAATAATTGCAAATCAAACTCAGCAGTAAATTAAAAGAATAAACCATAACCAAGCAGAGTTCACCCTAAGAATTTAAAAATGATTTAATTTTAATATAATACATCGTTTCAATAGGTCAAATGAGAAACCATTTAAAATCATCTTTACAGATGCTTACATTCTGTGAAAGTAATCATCTATTCCTCATAAGTTTTTATAACCTGAGTATACTTTTTAAATCTTTAAAATGATAATGAGCATATGTTTGAAATCAATAATTTAGATAACATTAACAACTTCTTTAAAATAAAAATTGAAATAAAGAAAGCCAATTTCATAGATGTTATTTAATATTTTATACATATGTCGCACGATAAAATATAGACATAATAGAGTAAAACCTTATGGTGAAAAAAATTAGCAATGTGTAATTTTATATATGTTACCACATTTTATCCACATAACCCATAAATATTGTATAATAAAACAATAACAAAAATTGCATTGCAGTTTGGCTGTATCAGTTCATAACTTTCTGTCCATGAGATAAATCACTCTGCTTCTTTAGACTGGTTTCCTATTCGGTACATTAATAGTATTAATAATAATTATTAGCTTATTTATTTTTAATAAATAAACTGCTTAATTTGAAAGATTTTGAAATAAAAATATTAATCAAAAGGTATAGTTTAATAGGTGTTTTGTGGTGTTTGGATTTATACTTAGAGTGCCTAGAGCAATAAGTTAGCAATAAATATTAAATGTCTACTAAAAAAGACATCCAAAAATATGAAAATATCATATATGTAAGAGGAATTCGCTTATTTACAAACTTTATCTGTAAACTAAATTATGAAAAAAATTTTGTATGCCTGTCATTGTTTAATAAAATATGAAAATCACAAAGGATTTCTATATCTTTAAACATCATATTTGTATTATTTTATCAAATGACTGGATAAAATGAAACGTAGATAGCTGTTTCTTTAATATCACAAGAAACAAAGAGTTGCAGATGATGAAATTGTATTCTAAAAAAATATTCCTGAACTATGGGAGAAGTAGACTTCAAAGAAAACATGGGGAAAAATTATAGAAAAGCAGCTTTACTTCTACATTTAAAACAAATTTGATCTTGACAATATTTTTAAAGTACTTAACCAATTTCAAGATGTTTTCTAGGTTACAAAATCCATTGTTTGCAGAAATGAGACAGGAAAAATGTATTTTCATAGATACAATGACAACACTAGTTAGAGAAAAGTGTACATTAATGAGGTAAAGACTCTAAATTGAAAGCATGATATGCCTTGAAATTTTAAAAGATCAGTTAGGTTGTGTGTGAAATTAGGCAGCACAAATCTTTTATTTTTCTCTTGAACTAGAAGTGCCGATTGCATACCAAAAAATAATGCACGGAAATGATGCACATCATTGCTTTTAATTGAGTGCTTAATATGCCCACTTTGCAAATCTAGCTTAAAGGTTTTTATAATGAGGAAGATACAGAAAAAAAGTATATCTAAACTTCATCATGTTCTCATCTTCTCTATAAAGTATGATAGCCCACAAATGATTTCCATAATTGAAAAATACTACTAACTTCATAAATACATTCACAGTATCTCATCAAAAATAACATTTTGTTATGGAGGGCCAGACTTGCCATTTTAGAAATGATCAAAAAAAAAAAGTGACTTTAGGTTTAGTGGATGAATTTTCCCTCTTTGAAAATATTTTATTACCAGTGATATTTTTATAAATGATAAATTTTAACATGATTAGAAAATTGAGGTCATAACTATTTAACATGATATTATATATTTTTTCAATGTCTACAGTCTACATTCCACCTAATCAAGTGCTTTCCAGACTCACAAGGTGAAGTTATTTTCCCCCATTGCCCTTCCTTCCTTCCTTCTTTCCTTCCTCCCTCCTGCCTCCCTCCCTCCCTCCCTTCCTTCCTTTATTCATTAGTTAATTCACTCATTCTACAAGCCTAATATGGCTTCTTTTGAACGTCTATTATGACATTTTATTGAGTGCCTAATATGGGACAGGCACTGTGCAAGTTACACGAAGAAAACAAAAATCACAATGCATCTCCTGTCTTTAAAAAGCTTATAATCTAAAAAGAAGTATTCAAGTAATCATTGATTTCAACAGACTGTTGGTGCCAGTACCAGTACAAGTATGGAGGTAAACACAGAGTACAATGAGAGTTCAAAGCAGACAGAACAAAGTGAAGAAATGGTTTCTCCAAGAATTTTCCTTCCGTTTTCCAAGTTGAAGTTTAAAATGAGAGGATTCAGCCAGACAACAGTAGCATTGAGAAGATGAGCTGAGTTAAACACTGACATCATAATCAGAGGGAACAGTATTTATGAAAAGCTGGAAGAAGGAAACCCATGGCACATTCTGGTGTCTTGCAGTTTGTCTGGTAGCTAGAGAATAGTTAGAGGGAAAGAGGCAGCAAGAGAGAAGTTGGAGGTTGAAAACAAGGGCAGATTCCAGAGAGACTTGTATTACTACCTATTTAAGATCAGTTTCTTCCAACTTACTCATCCCAACTCATGCCCTCTGACACTTCAGCCCAGTGTGTTTTAGTTTAGTGTTTTTCAGCCCTTGCCTATTTCTGGATTCTTCTACATTGCCTATGCAGTGGTGTAAGTCACTCCCATCTTAACTCCGGTGCATATCCCCTACATTGCATAAATAAAAACAAAATACAAAAATTTTCCAGGAAAGAAAATTTTGAGAAATTCCAATCTAGCTTGCTAAAGAAGCTTGTAAAAGATACACTTTAGTAACAAGAAAAAAAGCAATGTCAATTAGAAATGTCTGATAAAAAGAAAGAGCCATGTGTTAAACTGGGAATGAATATTATCAAACATTTATTGTGTAAATTAGTGAGAAATTATCTTAATACAGGAATTACTAAATAAGATAGGCATAACATGATGGAAAATAGAATATACGCCAGGAAAGGATCATATGGTCCTTAAACTGTTCAAAAAGAATTTAATGATGTCGACTATGCTTCACATCTGTAAGTGAAATATGCGTTCCAAAAATTCTAAAAATTTATAGCCCCAAAACATATAAATAAAACACATCTTAAGAAAAAAATCAATTAGAAACATTCTAAACTTAGTTTCATCTAAAATATGGCTTCAAATTATGTAAAGCAAAAATATGGATAGAAAAAAATGAAAATAAGGAAATACACTATCATACTGAGATATATTTTAATACAGCTTTCATAGCAATTGATCCATTAGTCAGAAAATAAATCAGAAATATAAAAGAGTTAAATAACTCAATTATCACAGTTCACAAAATGAACCTATGTAGAACTGCACTCCACTCTCAGAGAAAGCATTTTTCCAAAATCAAAAATTTATACAATTTACCTGTATATTATGAAATAAATTAAGCCTTAACAAAATATAAATAATATCTACCATATATAATACTTTATGAACAAATCAGAATTACATTAAAAATCAATTCAAAATAAATAACTTTAACATTTAGTGCAGTTAGAAGGGTTAATCTGTCTGACTGATCACAGGCTGACTTTGCAGAGAGAGTCTGCATTTGACGAAGTTCCAAGAAATTGGTTAAGGTCCAATTTAGTAAAACTACCTAAATAAATGGAGAGATAGATCATGTTTGTGTTTAAGGACCCCATCATAAAGATTTCATTTCTCCACCATATAATACATAAATGAATGAGATTCCAATCATAATTCCAATAAAATTTATGAAGGAAATGAACAAGAAAATGCTGAAATTTAATGGAAGCACAAAGGTCAAGAATAGCCTAAAACTCATAAGGAAATGTAAGACTGGGGGATTCATCATAATAGATAAGCAAAGCTCATAACAGAAGTTTATTAATGTAGACATTAAGTATGGAGATAAACATGTTAAGTAGATCAAACAAATTAAAAAGAGAATGGAAAAAGAGATCCAGACAAAACAAATAAGGAAGTCCCATATGTGAGAAATGATTCTAAATATTAATATATAAGTAAATACAGTAAGGTATAACAATTTGTTTTCTATATAAGAAAAAATGTAATTGGAACCTCACTTCACACCATACCAATACATGAATTTCAAATTGATTATGCTTCATATCTGTCAAGTAAAATATACATTCCTAAAATTCTGCAGATAGTTTATTTCTTCTAAACTTGTAAATAAAAGACAGAATGAGAAAAAACTCAATTTTGAATATTTTAAACATATTTAATCTAAAAGCATTACGTAAACATGAAAAGCAAACTTTCAAGCCATTTAGAATAAAACACCAAAGAATATTTTTTGACTCAAAGGTATAAAAAATTTGTTTTAAAAGTTCAGAAAAACATAGCTCAAAGGAAAATATTTATAAATTTTACTACATTAAAACTGAAGTTTCTCTTCATCAGCAGTTACCATAAAGAAATGAAAGAAGATTGGGTGAAAATATTTTTAACATGTAACTTTAAAATATTTAGAATCCATAACATAAAACAAATTCTTACAAATCAATTTAAAAAAAACCAACGCTCAATGTATAGGGTAAAAACCATGAGCAGGTTTTTCACAGAAAAGGAAATACAAATGACCCTTCCCCCAAAATGCCATTAAATATATGATCAGTCTCACTATTAATTATAGATTAATTTAAAAAGTCATAATGAAAACATAATTCAAGAGCCTTATAATAGAAACTGGCAAAAAAACTCATTCTTAACTCTAGGTAGGAATGCAAATTGATGCAGGAATGTGTATATTATTGCCTTTTACTGAACTATTATTTCTTTTCACCATTTTATTATTTCCTTTTACTAGCGTTTCCTTTTACTAAAGTGAATGAGATGCAACCGGAGAGGAAGGCAGAAAAGATGAATCATAAGGGAAAATCAGTGAGACACCAAGTGAGAGAGGACTCAGCTCACCATTCTTGAAGGGAACCACCAGCCAGGGGATGCAGGTAGCTTCTAAAAGCTGAGAATGATCCCAGGCTAACAGCCACCAAGGAAACAAGGACCTCAGTTCTAAAACCACAGGACGTGAATTTTGCCAAAACTGAATGAGCCTGAAAGCAGATTCATCCTGGAGTCTTTAGAAAGAAATGCAGGGCTGATGACACCTGATGACACAGGAACGATCTGGAGCAGAGGAACCAGCTGAGCTATGACCCGGAGAAACTTTATGATAACTGGGTACTGTTTTAAGCTGCTAAAATTCTGGTAATAGGCAATAGAAAACCAATATAGACAGAAACTGGCTAACTGTCATTTAATTATTAACAGAGAATAAGTTCAAATAGCCATGGCACAAAGCTAATGTCAGTATTTTTTTAATTTTAATTATGAAAACTCACCATTTTTGATAAAGCAGTTAATTCATTTTTTGATGACCTTGTTTCCTTCAATACTTCAGTCACTGCCTCTTTATTCTCCTCAATATTAATATTAATATCTTGTATTGATGTACAGCAGAAATTAAATAGACTGTTAAGTTTATCTATCTCTTTCCTAAGAGAAAAAAACAGTTGATTTTATCTGCACTGAAGGGGAAATTTTATTTTAACTTATAGTTGAATTAGCTTCTGACTTAACCATGTAGATCAATGTAATTTATCTATTCCTAAAATTTTTCCCATCCCAAAAAAACTCCTGAAAAGTACTATTTAGATATAAAAAGTAAGTAGTGAAAAAAACTTCAATTTATGTTTCTGATGGAAAGGAACTGAGAGAAAAGTGATTTGTAAATTATTTTAAATAAACCACCTTTTGATTTGATTCCAGGTGAGAGACCTAAGCACCTTTGATTCAGAGGTTGGGTAGTACAGGGATGGAAAGGGAAGAAAAAAAGAAAGAGGAAAAAAATAAGAGAAGAGAAGAAGCTGTAAAAGTGGAAAGACCACACATTACTAAAGCTCTGGTTTACTGTCTTATCTCCCTCACAGTTACAGAGCTAAAAAGCGGTAAATTGCAGCTTAGGAAAACAAGGGGCCTATTTAAGAGAAGTAGTTGCCAAGAAGATCTTTTTCCTATGCAACATGTCACAGAAAAGACCAGTGCTAATCTGTAAAGCTACATAATCCTTTATCTTATCTGGTAGGTAGAAAACACATTCCAAATATAAAAGTCACTTTAAAGCATGGTCTTAGAGTTTAATATATGAAAAAAGTACAGTGAGAAAATGACAAAGTTATAATTTGCATAAAATATTAGCAAGTAATACAGATAAGCCCAATTTTTAAAGACACTATAAACAAAATAATAGAGTGGGAGATTTATCTGAAACCCATATAAGAGATCAAAGATTAAATCATTTGTGTGTAATAAAATCCTACAATGCAATATGGAATGGAAAACTTAGCCAAGAGACAAATGAGCAGAGAAGATAAACAAGAATTCACAAGAAAATAAATGCCAATGGCCAATAAATATATGATGTGTTTAATGAATTGGCCCAGGCTATGCTATCATGCATAAGACTGATTTTAGGAGTAGAGTCAAATGGAACTGAAAGATATAACTGAAACTAAAAGATATAATCTCACAATATAAATGAAAATTAAAGCAACAAACAAACAGGCAAGAACCTTCTCCTTTACCCTTCCATATCTGGAGAGTACAGGCTTCCTATCAGAATTCTAGAAGCCAGATCAATAATGAGAGGTTGGGAGGCTGAGCATTTAAAATGTACATGTTTGGTTAAATTTCCTTCTTATGAAGTTAATTTTTCTTCTCTCAGTGGTATCCATTTCCCCAGTCCACATAATAAACTAGATTTTGACTAAGAAGTGAGCAATTGCCCAGTGTCATGGAATGCAGGAGCTAAGTATTATTTTAGTTATCTCCTCATCCCTACTTCCTGAAGCATCAACTGCTGCCACCAATTCCTCAGCCTTCTAAGAAGTTTTCAGTGTAAAAGTTTGTTACTAGGTTTGCCCCCACTGGTACTTTAGATTTCATCATTCTTGTATCTGCTAAATCAGAATAAATTTAGAAGAATAAAATGGGAAGAATAATTTTACCTGTTAAGAATTACTATAAAGTAGAGCAATCAAGACACCAAAGAATATATGCTGTGTGTTTCCATTTATATGGAATTCAATAACAGACCAAACTAACCATGGTGATAGAAGTCAGAATGGAGATGACCTTTTTAGGAGAATAGGAGAATGGTATGGACTAAGAAGGAGAACAAGAAAAAAACTTCTACTATGCTGGAAACTTTTTATATCTTAACCTGGGGCATGGTGACATGAGTGTATGTACATATACATAAAAAATCATCAATTTATACATTTAATAGCACACATAATCATGTTTCTATATGTCTGTTAATTCTAAAAAAAATAGTGAAGGAAAATTAAACATATCTTTAAAATTTTATTTAATAAAGCATTTATGACTCCACTGATGCTTATAAAAGAACTTCTGGAGAATATACTTAAATGAGAAGAAAATTAACGAGTAAGTTATATGGTATAACAAATAATAATGAGTAAAGGAAGTAATAATAATATGCCTTATGGTCTATCTAAATATTAATTATAAAAATCACCAGCTAATTCTTACATTCAAAATTGAGAAAATTTTAGAAAATGTTACAAGATGGATAATGTTGTATTTGTAATTAATATGGACTAACATGTGTTTGTGCCAAATAGATTAATGAAAAACTTCTCTTGTCATCAAGAAAAAGAGAGAGGGCCCCCTTCCCCACAGAAAGAGAAATGAACAATGAGAAGTTACAACTGACACCACAGAAATACAAAAAGATCTTAAGAGATTACTAAGAACAACTATATTCCAATAAAATGGACAACCTAGAAGAAATGGACAAATTCTTAGAAATGCACAATCACAGAAGACTGAACCAGGAAGAAATACAAAATATGAACAGACCAATTACCAGTAATGAAATTGAATCAGTAATTTTAAAACTCCCAGTGAACAAAAGTCCAGGACCAGGTGGCTTCACTGGTGAGTTCTATCAAATATTTAGAGAAGGGTTAACACCTATCCTCAAACTATTCCAAAAAACTGCAGAGGAAGGAACATTTCTGAACTCATTCCACAAGGCCAGCAACACCCTTTTACCAAAACCAGACTGAAATATCACAAAAAAAGAAAATTACAGGTCAATATAACTGATGGACACAGATCCAAAAATCCTCAACAAAATATTAGCAAATGGAACCCAACAATACATTAAAAGTATCATACACTATGATCAAGTGGAATTTATCCCAGGGATACAAGGATTTTTCAATATCCACAAATGAGTTAATGTGAATAAAAATCATAGGATCATCTCAATAGATGCAGAAAAAGCTTTTGACAAAATTCAACATCCATTTTTGATAAAAACTATTAAAGTGGGAATACCTCAACATAATAAAGGCCATATATGACAAACCAATAGATAACATCATACTGATTGGTGAAAAGCTGAAAACACTTCCTCTAAGATAGGAACAAAGCAAGCTTGCCCACTCTGGTCACTTTTATTCATCATAGTCTTGCAAGTCCTAACCATAGCATCAGACAAGAAAAAGAAATTTTTAAAAATCCAAATTGGAAAGGAAGAAGTAATATTGTTGCTGTTTGTAGATAACATGATAGTAATGATAGAAAATCCTAAAGACACCACCTGAAAGCTACTAGAGCTCATCAATGAATTCAGTAAAGTTGCAGGATACAAAATTAATATGCAGAAATCTGTTGCATTTCTCTATACTAACAAACTATCAGAAAGTAAAATTAAGGAAACAGTCCCATTTGCTCTTTCATCAAAAAGAGTAAAATACCTAGGAATAAACCTTTCTAAGGAGGTAAAAGACAGGTACTCAGAAAACTATAACATGCTGATGAAAGAAACTGAAGACTACACAAATAGATGGAAAGATATACTGTGTCCTTGGATTGGAAAAATTAATATTGTAAAAATGACCATACTACCAAAAGCAATCTACAGATTCAATGAAATTACTATCAAAAGACCAATGGCTTTTTTCACAGAACTAGAACAAATAATTGTATAATTTTTAGGGAAATACAAAAGAGTGCAAATAATTAAAACAATCTTGAGAAAGAAGAACAAAGCTGGAGGAATCATGCTCCTTTATTTCAGATTATACTGCAAAGCTACAGTATCGAAACACTATGGTACTGGAACAAGAACTGGCATATAGATCAATGAAACAGAACAGAGAGCCCAGACATAAATTCACACACTTACGGTCAATTAATCTATGACAAAGGAGGCAAGATGTACAATGGAGAAAAGACAGTCTCTTCAACAAGTGGTGCTGGGAAAACTAGAGAGTTACATGTAAAAGAATGAAATTAGAACATTTTCTCACACCATATACAAAAATAAACTCAAAATGGCTTAAAGACATAAATGTAAGACCAGAAACCATAAAACTCCTAGGAGAAAACATAGGCAGAACACTCTGTGACATAAATCGTAGCAATATTTTTTTGGATCTGTCTCCTAAAGCAAAGGAAATAAAATAAAAAACAAACAAATGGAACTTAAATTTTGCACAGCAAAGGAAACCATCAACAAAACAAAAACACAACTTACTGAATGGGAGAAAGTATTTGTTAATGACATGATTGATAAGGGGGTTAATATCCAAAATATGTAAACAGCTCATACAACTCAACATCAGAAAACAAGTAACACAATCATAAAATGGGCAGAAGACCTGAATAGACATTTTTTCAAAGAAGACGTACAAAAGGCCAACAGGAAATAGTGATTAGAGAAGCTAAAAAAAACAAAAGGCCAACAGGCACATTAAAAAATGCTCAACATCATTAATCATCAGATAAATGTAAATTAAAACCACAATGAGCTATCATGTTATACCTATCAGAATGGCTATCATCAAAAAGAAAACAAAAAAAACAAATTTTGGAAAGGATGTGGAGAAAAGGGATTCCTCCTACACTGTTGGAGGGAATGTAAATTGGCGCAGCCGCTGTGGAAAACAGTATGGCGGTTTCGCAGAAAACTAAAAATAGGATTACCATATGACCCAGCAATTCTACACCTGGGTATATATCTGAAAAATAAAAAAAAAACTCTAATTGGAAAATATACATGCACCCCAATATACATAGCAGCATTATTTACAATTGCCAAGATACGGAAGCAACCTAAGTTCCATCAGTACAACGAATGGATAAAGAATATATGGCTTGCATATCTATCTGTGTGTGTGTGTGTGTGTGTGTGTGTGTGTGTGTGTGTAAAATGGAATATTACCCAGCCATAAAAAAGAATAAGATTTTTAGCAGAAGCAAGAAGAATGACAATCCTGCTGCCTGTGGAACAAAAACCACATTTACAGAAAGACAGACAAGATGAAAAGGCAGAGGGCCATATACCAGATTAAGGAACAAGATAAAACCCCAGAAAAACAACTAAATGAAGTGGAGATAGGCAGCCTTCCAGAAAAATAATTCTGAATAATGATAGTGAAGATGATCCAGGACCTCAGAAAAATAATGGAGGCAAATGCTAAAGGAACTTCTCTAGGTGGGAAAAACAAGAGAAGAAAAGGACCTACAAAAACAAAACCAAAACAATTAAGAAAATGGTCACAGGAACATAAATATTGATAATTACCTTAAACGTGAATGGATTAAATGCTCCAACCAAAAGAGACAGGCTTGCTGAATGGATACAAAAACAAGACCCATATATATGCTGTTGACAATAGACCCATAGGGACACATACAGACTGCAAGTGAGGGGGTGGAAAAAGATATTCTATGCAAATGGAAATCAAAAGAAAGCTGGAGTAGCAATACTCATATCAGATAAAATAGACTTTAAATTAAACAATGTTACAAGAGAAGAGGAAGGACACTACATAATGATCAAGGGATTAATCCAAGAAGAAGATATAACAATTATAAATATGTATGCACCCAACATAGGAGCACATCAATACATAAGGCAACTATAACAGCTATAAAAGAGGAAATCAACAGTAACACAATAATACTGGGGGACTTTAACACCTCACTTACACCAATGGACAGATCATCCAACAGAAAATTAATAAGGAAACACAAGCTTTAAATGACACAATAGATCAGATAGATTTAATTGGTATTTATAGGACATTCCATCCAAAAACAGCAGATTACACTTTCTTCTCAAGTGCGCACAGAGCATTCTCCAGGATAGATCACATCTTGGGTCACAAATCAAGCCTCAGTAAATTTAAGGAAACTGAAACCATATCAAGCATCTTTTCTGACCACAACGCTATGAGATTATAAATCAATTACAGGGAAAAAAAATGTAAAAAACACGAACACGTGGAGGCTAAACAATACGTTACTAAATAACCAAGAGATCACTGAAGAACTCAAAGAGGAAATTAAAAAATACCTAGAGACAAATGACAATGAAAACACGACGATCCAAACATATGGGATGCAGCAAAAGCAGTTCTAAGAGGGAAGTTTATAGCTATACAAGCCTACCTCAAGAAACAAGAATCTCAAATAAACAATCTAACCTTAAACCTAAAGGAACTAGAGAAAGAAGAACAAACAAAACGCAAAATTAACAGAAGGAAAGAAATCATAAAGATCAGAGCAAAAATAAATGAAATAGAAACAAAGAAAACAATAGCAAAGATCAATAAAACTAAAAGCTGGTTCTTTGAGAAGATAAACAAAATTGATAAAGCATTAGTCAGACTAATCAAGAAAAAGAGGGAGAGGACTCAGATCATTAAAATTAGAAATGAAAAAGGAGAAGTTACAACAGACACCACAGAAATACAAAGCATCCTAAGAGACTGCTACAAGCAACTCTATGCCAATAAAATGGACAACCTGGAAGAAATGGACCAATTCTTAGAAAGGTATAACCTTCCAAGACTGAACCAGGAAGAAAGAGAAAATATGAACAGACCAATCACAAGTAATGAAATTGAAACTGTGACTAAAAATCTTCCAACAAAGAAAAGTCCAGGACCAGATGGCTTCACAGGTGAATTCTATCAAACATTTAGAGAAGAGCTAACACCCATCCTTCTCAAACTCTTCCAGAAAATTGCAGAGGAAGGAACACTCCCAAACTCATTCTATGAGGCCCCCATCACCCTTATACCAAAACCAGACAAAGATACTAGAGAAAAACAACATTACAGACCAATATCACTGATGAATATAGATGCAAAAATCCTCAACAAAATACTAGCAAACAGAATCCAACAACACATTAAAAGGATCATACACCATGATCAATTGGGATGTATCCCAGGGATGCAAGGATTCTTCAATATATGCAAATTGATCAATGTCATACAGTATATTAACAAATTGAAGAAGAAAAACCATATGATCATCTCAATAGATGCAGAAAAACTTTTGACAAAATTCAACACCCATTTATGATAAAAACTCTCCACAAAGTGGGCATAGAGGGAAACTACCTCAACATAATAAAGGCCATATATGACAAGTCCACAGCAAACATCATTCTCAATGGTGAAATACTGAAAGCATTTCCTCTAACATCAGGAACAAGACAAGGATGTCCACTCTCACCACTCTTATTCAACATAGTTTTGGAAGTCCAAGCCACAGCAATGAGAGAAGAAAAAGAAATAAAAGGAATACACATTGGAAAAGATGAAGTAAAACTGTCACTGTCTGCAAATGACACGATACTATATAGAGAGAATCCTAAAGATGCCACCAGAAAACTACTAGAGCTAATCAATGAATTTGGTAAAGTTGCAGGATACAAAATTAATGTACAGAAAGCTCTTGCATTCCTGTACACTAATGATGAAAAATCTGAAAGAGAAATTAAGGAACCACTCCCATTCACCACTGCAACAAAATGAATAAAATACCTAGGAATAAGCCTACCTAGGGAAACAAAAACCTGTATGCAGAAAACTATAAGACACTGATGAAAGAAATTAAAGATGATACCAACAGATGGAGAGATATACCATGTTCTTGGAAAGAATCAACATTGTGAAAATGACTATACTACCCAGAGCAATCTACAGATTCAATGCAATCCCTATCAATTTACCAATGGCATTTTTTATGAAACTAAAACAAAAAAATCCTAAAATTTGTATGGAGACACAAAGGACCCTGAATAGCCAAAGAAGTCTTGAGTTAAAAAAAAATGGAGCTGGAGGAATCAGACTTCCTGATTTCAGACTATACTACAAAGCTACAGTAATCAAGACAATATGGTACTGGCACAAAAACAGAAATACAGATCAATGGAACAAGACAGAAACCCAGAGATAAACCAACACATCTAAGTTCAACTAATCTATGACAAAGAGGCAAGGATATACAATGGAGAAAAGACAGTCTCTTCAATAAGTAGTGCTGGGAAAACTGGACAGCGATATGTAAAGAATGAAATTAGAACACTCCCTAACTCCACACACAAAAATAAACTTAAAATGGATTAGAGACCTAAATGTAAGACCGGACACTATAAAACTCTTAGAGGAAAACATAGCAAGAACACTCTTTGACATAAATGACAGCAAGATCTTTTTTGATCCAATTCCTAGAGTAACGGAAATTAAAACAAAAATAAACAAATGGGATCTAATGAAACTTAAAAGCTTTTTCACAGCAAAGGAAACCATAACCAAGACGAAAAGACAACCCTCAGAACAGGAGAAAATATTTGTAAACGAATCAGCAGACAAAGTATTAATCTCCAAAATATATAAACAGCTCATGCCACTTGATATTCAAAAAACAAACAACCCAATCCAAAAATGGGCAGAAGACCTATATAGACATTTCTGCAAAGAAGACATACAGATGGCCAAGAAGCATATGAAAAGCTGCTCAACATCACTAATTATTAGAGAAATTCAAATCAAAACTACAATGAGGTATCACCTCACACCAGTTAGAATGGGCATCATCAGAAAATCTACAAACAACAAGTGCTGGAGAGGGTGTGGAGAAAAAGGAACCCTCTTGCACTGTTGGTGGGAATGTAAATTGATACAGCCACTATGGACACTATGGAGGTTCCTTAAAAAACTAGAAACAGAATTACCATATGATCCAGCAATCCCACTACTGGGCATATATCCAGAGAACACCATAATTCAAAAAGACACATGCACCAAAATGTTCATTGCAGCTCTATTTACATAGCCAGGTCATGAAAGCAACCTAAATGCCCATTGACAGACGAATGGATGAAGAAGATGTGGTACATATATACAATGGAATAGTACTCAGCCATAGAAAGGAATGAAATTGGGTCATCTGTAAAGACATGGATGGATCTAGAGACTGTCATACAGAGTGAAGTAAGTCAGAAACAAAAAAACAAATATCGTATATTAATGCATATATGTGCAACCTAGAAAAATGGTACAGATGAACTGGTTTGCAGGGCAGAAACTGAGACACAGATGTAGAGAACAAACGTATGGACACCAAGGAGGGAAAGTGGTGGGGGGTGTGTGTGTGAGGAATTGGGAGATTGGGATTGACATGTATACACTAATGTGTATAAAATGGATGACTAATAAGAACTTGCTGTATTAAAAAAATAAATGAAATTCAAAAATTAAAAAAAAAAAAGAATAAAATCTTATCATTTGCAACAACATGGATGGACTTTGAGGGTATCATGCTAAGTGATATAAGCCAGACAGAGAAAGACAAATACTGTATGATATAACTTTTATGTGGAATCTAAAAACTAAAAGAAACTGATGAATACAACAAAAATCAAACAGACTTACAGATATAGAGAACAAACTAGTGGTTACCAGTGGGGAGAGGGAAGTGCGGAGGGCAAGAAAGCATTTAGGGGATTTAAGGTACGAACTACTATGTATAAAATAAATAAGCTACAAGGATATATTGTACAAAGGGAACATAACCATATTTTATAACTACAAATGCAGTATAACCTTTAAGATTGTGAACCACTATGTTGTATAACTATAACTTATATAATATTGTTCTTATACTATATCTCAATTAAAAAAATAATGTTTAAGCACATGTTGAAATAGACATCAGATGTGAGGAAATATAAATATCTTAATAAGTGCATGCTATCCAGATCACGGGATGATGTACAAACTTTTGCTCTTCATTTGGCTTATATTTACTTGACTCTAGCTCCCATGAGTATGACTTTTTATGTACTAAATCACTGATCAGTTTGAATAAATAAAAATTTTATATCATACAGAAACATGAAGAATTTAAAACCAACAAGTGGAAGTAGAAGAATATCATAAAATACAAATACATCAGAAATGTAATAGAAAGTCAATTAATAATATGCAAAATATAACTAATCTATATATTTAAAATATTACATTTTATTAGAAATCCAAAAAATGAGTTTAATTAATTAGATGCTATGCTTATAATTAATACAAGGCTACATAATTTGTTTTTTACAATATCCCATGCTGGAATATTTTTTCAAAGAGTCACTTTTCTACATAGTTAGCAGGGATATATATTGTTTTAGCATAGCCACAGGCAATTTGACAACATGTATCAAGAGCTTTAAAATGACACAGAAAAATACTTCTTTAGGAATTTATATACAATTAGTTTACATATGTAAAAGACATATTTTAATTTATACATAAACTTGGTAACAAGATAGATGTGGCAATTTAGATTCTTCCCTTTCTCTTTATCTGAATTTCTTATACAGGAATATACATTACATTTTAATATTTTACTTCTAAATGCTATAAATAACATTTATGAAAAATACTTACTTGTAGGCTTCTATGCTTATTTCATCATCATGAATATCCTTTTCCATGTCTATTTTATTTTGTTTAGCTTTGAATTTGACTTTTTCAAGATTTTCTACAGCTTCTTCACGGTCTCCATGAACCTGTTTGTACAGTTCCATTACCTAGAAATAAAAATGTGTGTGCTAATATATGCACTTAATGGCTAATTAAAATAATCAGACAAGAGAAAGATCAGAGAAGGGAGTTAAAGTAGTTTTGATTTAGATTATAAACGTTCTTTATATCAATTTTCTTTCCATATTTAGTCTATTGTTTAGCACAGTAGTTTCAGGTTTCTTTTACCCTGAGGGGCATCAATACTAGAAATGTAGGAAAGTTACTGAAGAAAATGACTTTAATATTCCAGTTAACATGACCAAAATAAAATCATTATTTTTTTACCTACAAAACTATGACTTTTTATTGTTCAAACATTTTATTGTAGAAAAATCAGAAAACACAGATGAAAAAACAAAATTTTATAAATTACCTATAATCTTCTTTCTCACTCATGAATAACCATTACTATCTTAATGCAAGGGACCAAAATATTCCATTTTTATTGTTTTCTTTAATTATTAGGTATATAAACCTACTCCCTTCTCTCTCCAGGTCTCTCTTCTCTGTCAGACTAAAGGGAAAGGGTGGTTGTAGTGGTCATGGTTGGAAGGATGTCCTGTTGGAAAGTTGGAGGGAGAGGAGTAGAACAAGGTACTAAGGAGGGAGCAGTCCTTTACCCAGGGGCCGAGTGGTGGATCTATATGAGGCAGTAGCCTCCCGAAAAAAGCAGTAATTTTCATGAATTTTTATTTTATTTCATTGTATTAATTTGATTATGATAACATTTAACATGATTATCTATCTTTTAACAAAATTTTAAGTGTACAACACAGTACTGTAGGCACTATGCTGTACAGCAGATCTCTAGAACTTATCTCGCATAACTAAATCTTTATATTCAGTGAAAAACAACTCTCCATTTCCCCTCCCCAAGCCCCTACCAACCACCATTCTACTCTGTGCTTCTATGAGCGTGACTATTATAGATACCTCATGTAAGTGGAATTATGCAGTATTTATCTGTGACCTGCTTATTTACTTAGCATAATGTTCTCCAGGTTCCTCCATGTTGTCACATATGGAAGGCTTCCTTCTTTTTAAAGGCTGAATTATATTCCATTGTATACATATACCACATACATTTTAGAATTAGCTTGTCAAGGTCCATAAAGAAACCTGTTGAGATTTTGTGACTGTATTTAATTTACAGATCAATTTGGAGCAAATGCTACAAAATTTAGCCTTTTAATACATTCACATATTTATCTATGTAGCACTTTTAAATTTCTCTCAGTAATATTCATAGTTTCCTGAATAGGGGCTTTGCATATCATTTGTTACATTTATTCCTAGATATGTTTTATTTTATGCTCTAACAAATGCTATTTTTAAATAAATTTTATTTTCAGATTTGTTGCTAGTATATAGTAATGTATGGATTTTAAAATTTTACCTTTGTATGCAACTGTAATTCATCTGTGGACTTGTCTAGATTTTATGTGTACATAATTACATAGTCTGTGCAGCAAAGGAAACCATCAACAAAACAAAAAGACAACCTACCAAATAGAAGATATTTGCCAATCATATAACCAATAAGGGGTTAATATCCAAAATATATAAAGAACTCATACAACTCAACAGCAACAAAAAAACAGACAACTCAATTTTAAAATGGGCAAAGGGGATAAACAACAAGGTCTTACTGTATAGCACAGGGAACTATATTCAATATCCTGTGATAAGCCCTAATGGAAAAGAATATAAAAAAGAATGTATATATGTATAACTGAATCACTTTGCCATACAGCAGAAATTAACACAACACTGTAAATCAACTATACTTCAATTTTAAAAAATGGGCAAAGGGGCTGAACAGACTTTTTTTGGGGGGGGTCCTGTTATCCTGTTTCTTTTTTTAAAAATTTTTATTGGGGTATAATTAATTTACAATGTTGTGTTAGTTTCAGGTGTACAGCAATAGACTTTTTTCCAAAGAAGACATACAGATGGCCAACAGGCACATACATGAAAAGGTATTCAACATCACTAATTACTATGGAAATGAAAATAAAAACCACAATGAGATTTTACCTCATGTCAATTAGAATGGTTATTATCAAAAAAAGGAAGAAATAACAAGTGTTGAGAGGATGTGGAGAAAGGGAACCCTTGTGAACTGTTAGTGGGAATGCAGCCACTATGGAAAACAGTATAGAGATTCCTCAGAAAAATTAAGAATAGAACTACCATATGATCCAGCTATTCCGCTTCTGGGTATTAATCCAAAGAATATGAATACACTAATTTGAAAATATATATGCACCCCAGTGTTCACTGCATCACTATTTACAATAGCCAAGATATGGAACAACCTAAGTGTCCATCAAGGGATGAATGGATGAAGAGATAAAGAGATGTGGTACATACACACACACACACACACACACACACACACATATATAAAATGTATACCACTCAACCATAAAAAAAGAAAGAAATCTTGCCATTTGTGACAACAGGGACGGTCCTTGAGGGTATTATGCTAAGTGAAATAAGTCAGATGAAGAAAGACAAATATTGTGTGATTCAACTCATATGTGGAACATAAAAAACAAACAAAAAAACTCCAAAATAAGTGAACAAACCATACCAAACCAAAGAAACATGTAGATACAGAAAACAGAGTAGTGGTTACCAGAAGGGAAGGGGAGGGAGAAGTGGATAAAGGGGGTCAACTGTATAGTGATGGATGGTTATCGTGTATACAGAAGAAGATATATCATGTTATAAACTTATATAAATATATAACATTTAAGAGAAGGCACAAGTAAATATCAGGAATGAAAAAGGAAAGCACTACATATTCTATAGACTATAGAAAAGATAAAAGGATACTAAGAAAGTCTTCCAACAAAATTTGAAATTTTGATGAGATGGACATATTCTTAGAAAACTACAACTAACAAAATGGACACAGGAAGAAACAGAATAACTGAACAGTCTTATTGAGGAAATTGAATTTGTAAGTAAAAACCTTTCCAAAACAAACAAACAAGAAACAAAACTGGAAAACTTTAGCTAGATGGCTTCAATAGTAAATGCTAATTAATAATGTTAGTCTTTCGCACTCTTCCAAATAGGAAAAGAAGAAACTCCCAAGTTACCTTTAAAAATCTAGCAAACCCTTAAAACCAAAACCTGACAAGGACATTATTAAATAATTATATGACCTTATTATTCATGAATTTAGCTTTAAAACCCTAAACAAATAATTAGCCTATCAAGTCTAGCAACATGTAACATCTTACTTAATAGAAAAAAAATTTAATTCTTCCCCTTTGAAACTGGGAATGTGACAATGATGCCAAATATTACTCCTTCTAGTCAGCATTGTAGTGGAGATCTCAGCCAGTAAAGGTCCTAGCCTTACTAAAGGCAATAAAATACAGTAAAATGTATACAGATTTGGAAGGGAAGGACATAAAACTGTCCCTATGTGCCCATTAATTTCTAGAATAGCACAGATACTTGTAACCTCTACAAGATTTTCCTTTAGGCACAGGAACGTAGGGGTAGAGACTTTGGCAGAGAGCCAGGAATATACCAAGATGATGGGATAAGCAAACAAAGAGCTCAGGAAACATAATAGAACTTCTACCATCAAAGGAAGAAAAGCAATAAATAATGTCCTGTGTCCAATTTGTCCCATAGGTATTGCTGGGGTGATGTCCTCAGTGTTGGGGGCATTGGTGATATCATATGAGGCAAATTCATCTCCAAGGAAAGCTCTTGGATGGGCTCATTATGGGACTGGTACAACCTTCCCACATGGATACTTTCCTAGGTTGATGTTAATAATATTTTTGTGGCTCCACGGTGTTATGAGACTGAGCTGCTTGTAGAATTTGAAGGTCACATTGAGCCTTTGAGCTTAGTTTGCAAGTAGCAATGTATTAAGGCTCAAGAACATTGGCTAGAGGTCTTGCATTATTTAAGCTGTTGGGTTGCTTCAGCAGGCCTTTAGCCAGAACCTCAGTCAAGACAGCAGAATAAAACAAAGCAAAACAAAGCTATATTACAAACAAAACACTACCTTACACTTCTCCAACCCTCTAGCGATCATGAATTTGCTTTCTATCTTTATGGATTTACCTATTCTGGATATTTCAGGTAAATGAAATCATATAATATGTGATCTTTTGTACCTGGCTTCTTTTAGCATAATGCTTTAAGGTTTACCCATGTTGTGACATACATCAATACTTCATTTCTTTTTATGGCTGAATAATATTCCATGGTGTGGATGTATTACATTTTGTTTAGTCATTCATCAGTTGAGGGGCACTGGATTGTTTCACCTTTGTCTGTTCTGAACAGTGCTGCTATGAACATTTATGTACAAGGTTTTTTTTGTTTGTTTTTTAACATCAGTTTTCAATTATTTGGGGGTATATACCTTGGAGTGGAGTTGCTAAAGCATATGGTAATTCTGTTTTACTTTTTGAGGAAACACCAAACTGTTTTCCACAGTGACTCTACCATTTTACATTCCCACCAGCAGAGTACAATGGTTCAAGTTTCAGCACATCCTCTCCCAAACTGGTTATTTTACACTTTATTTTAAACTTTATTTTAATGGGTATGAGTGGTATCTCATTGTGGTTTTGGTTTGCATTTTCCTAATGACTAATGATGTTAAGCATCCATCTTTCATGTGTTTGCTGCCCATTTCTATGTCTTTTGGAGATATGTCTACTCAAGTCATTTGCCCATTTTTAAATGGGTTGTTTGTCTTTTCTGGCTGTTGAATTATAAAAGTTCTTTATATATTCTGGATACTACACCTTTTGTAATATATAATTTGCAACATTTTCTCTCATTCTGTAGGCTGTCTTTTTACTTTTATGGTAGTGTACTGTGATGCACAAAAAGTTTTAATTTTGATGAAGTCCAATTTGTCTATTTTTTCTTATGTCGCTTATGCTTTTAGTGTCATATCTAAAAAAAAAAAACATTTCCAAATTCAAGGTGATGAAGATTTACCCCTAAGTTTTCTTTTAAGAGTTTTATAGTTTTAGCTCTTACATGTAGAATTATGATCCATTTTTAATTAATTTGTGTATGTGCTGGGAAGTAGGGGTCTTAACTTTACTCTTTTGAATGCGTGTGGATATTCAATGTCCCAGCACCATTTGTTGAAGAGACTACTCTTTCCCCACAAATGGTCTTGGCACACTTGTCAAAAGCAATTAACCATAGATAAATGGGTTTATTTCTGCAATCTCAATTCTACTCTCTACTTTTCTGTATTTATGCAAATGCCACTTTTTTTTTTGCTTCCTACAGCTTTGTACTAAGTTTTAAAATCAGAAAGTGTGAGTTCTCTAAGGTGTCCTTCCTTTCCAAGACTGTTTTGGCTTTTGGGGATCCAATGAAATTCCGTATGAATATTAGAACAGGCTTTCCTATTTCTGCAAAAAGATCTTGAGACTTTGTCAGATATTGCATTTAATCTGAAGATAGCTTTGGGTACCATTGACATCTTAATATTAAGTCAAATCTGTGAACACAGATTATCTTTCTATTTATTTAGGTCTAATTTAATTTATTTCAGCAAAATATTATAGTTTTTAGTGAACAAGTCTTGCACTTTATTGATTAAATTTATTCCTACTTTATCATTTTTAATGGTATTAAGTAGAACTTTTCTTAATTTCACTTTTTGGATTGTTCAAAACTAGTATATGAAAATACAACTGAGTTTTGTGTGTTGAGCTTGCATCCTGCAACTTTACTAAACTTGTTTATTAGCTCTAATAGTTTGTTTTGTGAATTCTTCATGATTTTCTATATATAAGATCATGTCCTCTGCAAATAGAGATAATTTTACTTCTTCCTTTACAATCTGGATGCCTTTTATTTATTTTTCTTGCCTATCTGCTTTATTAAAAGTCCATTGATTTAAATGTTAATCTCATCCAAAAAACTGCTTCACAGAAACATCTGTAATAATGTCTGATCAGATACCTGGGCATCCTGGCCCAGCCAAGTTGATGCAAAAAATGAATCATCACAGTGACTCTGATAAGCTCTACACAAAGGTTGCTATTTTCTTGTTCTGCTAGAATGCATTTTCATATTTTCCTCCCATTACCAAGCATAGTCTTCCAGCTGCTCAACAACCCTGCTTCCCCTGACTCAGACATGCCTATGTCCACTATCAGGGAAAAACACACTAAAATAATAAAGGGATACCAATTCACACACCCATTGACAAACTTTAAAGTATGACAATAAAAATGTTGACAAAAATGTAAGGTGGATAAGTTAGGATTGGGTTTGGCTATAGCAGAAATAAGTCAAATAAACAAGATTATAGTTCATTTTTCTCTCCCAGAAATAGATACAAGGTATCTTCTGCCTTTCTATTCAGTCATTCTGGATCTGGGTTCCATTCCCAACGTTGCTTTGTGCTATAAAATCGAATCAGAGCTGCAGCTATCATATCTGGGTTGCTGTAAGTTTAGAAGATGGCTAAGGGTGCTACTTCTGACTGAGTCAGTCCATTTCAAGAAACTTTCCTAAAAAAAACCCCTATATAACTCCTACCTACATCTCATTAGAAATACCATGAGTAAAGGCAATTTAGGGGATGACTTTTAGCCTGACACATTGCCATCCAACTAAATAAGGGGGCTACTATAAAGAAAAAATGATACTACTACAATTCTTGTCCACAGTGGAGAAATGGGATGTCTCCAGAACTGCTACTACTTTAGGAATATAAGCTGTCAGAGACACTTTGGAGAGCAATGTGATTTTATCTAATGAAGTTGAAAATGTATATAACCCATGACACAGTAGATACCCCACTAGATATACAGCCAAGAAAAATCACATGCACATAGAGAGGAACATGATCATGGCTGCTTATTGTTTACAGTCAAATCAGCATTGTAGTCAAATACTGGAAACAAGGCAGATGACCAAGAGAAAACGGTAAATAATAAATCGTGAGATATCTATTTGATGGAAGATGGTAAATAAAATGAATGAACTAAATCTGTATGTATCAATAGTAGCTTGATCTCCAAAATAACGTCAAATTGAAAAATAAGTTGCAGGGCTTCCCTGGTGGCACAGTGGTTAAGAATCCGCTTGTGAATGCAGGGGACACGGGTTCAATCACTGGTACAGGAAGATCCCACATGTGCGGCATAACTAAGCCCGTGCGCCACAACTACTGAGCCTGTGCTCTAGAGCCTGCAAGCCACAACTACTGAAGCCTATGCGCCACAACTACTGAAGCCCACGCACCTAGAGCCCGTGCTCCACAACAAGAGAAGCCACCACAATGAGAAGCCTGCGCACCTCAACAAAGAGTAGCCCCCACTCGCTGCAACGAGAGAAAGCCCATGCACAGCAATGAAGACCCAACGCAGCCATAAATAAATAAATAAATAAATAAGATAAATTTATAAAAAAAATAAGTTATACAATGTTTAATAATATTAAAAACAATACTATGCAGTGTGCATACATACATACAGTATGTATAAAATTATTCAAATTTTGCCTAGAAACAGAAGTTCATGATGAGGTTATCTTTGGAGAATGAGGGCGGAAAATGGAACAAATATAGGAGATATTTAATGACTTAATTTATTAACTTTAAATGATCAAGAACAAACATGATACAAATTTGTTCATTTAGTGGCCATTAAAATAATTTATTTTTCTATAATATGATCCCACAATAGGAGAGTTAAATGTTAATCATTAACAAGATTTTTCATGTCAGTTACATATTTTCATCAACAGTGAAATTGATGACATTCTTTCTCAGTTTGATTTACGGCTTCAAATAATACCACATTGTGTTAAATCTCCAAAATTGTATTAGTAGACTACTAAATATTATTAATATTCCTAAGTTTAAAAAGTATGGGAAAAGTTTAAATGAATATCAATCAACTGTATTGTGTATCGCTTGATAATTCCTTTAGAAAATAAATAGCAGGTCAATTTTCAATGAGAATGAACCCTTGAAAGATATGTTAACTTCTTATAGTTGAAATTTTTATAACTAAGAAACAATCTGTAAAATGCAAATCCATTCATTTATTCTTTTACCTCAATTTTTTTCTGATAATATTCCTTCAGAGCTACAAATTCCTGGTCTCGCTTTGCAAGCAGCAGAGGGCGATGTTTAAACATGTAGTCTATGTCTGCTTGAAGCTTTGCATTAGCTTCTTCTAATTTCTCCTTTTCCTCCTCCAAACGTTTTAGTCGATGAGTTTTATCTTCAAGGTGCCATCGTAGTTCTACAATATCTCTCAAATAGGCCTCGTGTTCTAGACATATGACGATAAGATAAAAAAGAAAATCAAATTTTAAAACAAAAGCTCCAGAAGGACATCTTTATTTGATAATAAATATGAAATATTTTAGTTTCAGAAATTACTTATCTGTGAATCCTACTAAATCTAAAATAAGTTACTTTTTTTTATTTTTAATTTTTGGCCATGCCATGTGGCATGCAGGATACTAGTTTTCCGACCAGGAATGGAACCTGTGCCCCCTGCAGTGGAAGCGTTAATCACTGGACCGCCAGGTAAGTCCCTAAAATAAGTTATTTTAGTATTGCACTAAAAATATATTGCTTTTTTCACTCACCATCAAAGGGATTAAACTATACAAAAATCACCTGAAAATTATAAAAATAACATATAAAATTAATATACGAAATAAAGTTTATCCACAAAAATAAAGATTATGTTGAAAACAGAATAATCTCACAACAGTAAAATTAAAACAAATTAAAACACACAGATCTAGTGATAAACCTAACATGAATTGTGCAAGGCCTATAGGAAGAAAATGACAAAATGCTATCAAACAACAGAAAGGAGAATTTAAATAAATGGATAAAAATTTTCTGTTCTGTATAAAAATATTTGAAGTAATAAATATGGAAATTTCCCTCAAATAAAATAAATATAAATTAAATTAAATATAAATTATAAATTAAATGTCAATTAACAGACTAGGACAATTTTAGAGAAACTATATAAAAGATTTCCTCCTTATACTGTTAAATTTCTAAGGTTAGCCTAACCTTGAACTCTTGGAATAAAATTAGATTGGCTAGCTTGGGGGTCTTTTCATCTTTTTAAAAATAAACTTATTGGTGGGTTTTGCTGTTGTATTCACTGAAGATACTTTGCATATATACTCGTGATTTGGGCTTATAATTTTCCATATTTGTACTGTCCTCATCTAATTTGCTTTATAATTTATGCTAGCTTCTTATATCAGTTGTAATTTCTTTTATTTCTGTTGTCTATGATCTTGTGGAAGTTTAAAATTGCATGTAAAGTTCTATTGCCCTAGTATGTATGTATATACGTACATATTTTGCAGGGAAGGATTATTAGTTATTAAGTCAAAGGCTATATGTATATTTTGGTTATCTATTTATCCATCAATCCATTTTTTCTGTGAATTTATCCAATTCATCAAAATTTCAATAATATTCTAAGAGATTTGTTCTGAATACCTTCTTTATTATTAATCACTGCTACATTTTTAGATACCATTTTCATTTCTTTTTTTTTTTGGCGGTATGCGGGCCTCTCACTGTTGTGGTCTCTCCCATTGCGGAGCACAGGCTCCGGACGCGCCACGGACCCAGCCACTCGGCGGCATGCGGGATCCTCCCAGACCAGGGCACGAACCCGCGTCCCCTGCAACGGGAGGTGGAATCCCAAACACTGCGCCACCAGGGAAGCCCACCATTTTCATTTCTAATTCGATTTATTCATATATTTTCTCTGTGTTCTTGATTAATTTTGCCATTGGTTTTCCATGTTTTTAAATTCTTTTTTTATTGATCAACATGTAGTTCTGCCTATCTTTGGAATTATATATATTTCATTATTTAACAATTTTGTAATTGGTTTTGTTTTTTCCTTTGTATTTATTTTACTTTTATTTTTCTAAATTCTGAAGTCATATATTTCAATAACTATGAATCCATCTTCTTTTCTGATATTATTAAAAGCTACTGATTTTCCCTTAAATAATAATTTAGCTTTTTTCACTCATGTGAAGATCATTTTAGTAAGATTTAATGATACAGCTCTAAATGTTTTCTAATTTCTTGAATTTGTGCAATGCTTGACACCATCTCCTTTTACTTTGTTTATCCTAATTAGACAGTAGCATTTTCTTTAACATCTTTATTGGAGTATAACTGTTTTACAATGGTGTGTTAGTTTCTGCTTTACAACAAAGTGAATCAGTTATACATATACATATGTTCCCATATCTCTTCCCTCTTGCATCTCCCTCCCTCCCACCCTCCCTATCTCCCCCGTCTAGGTGGTCACAAAGCACTGAGCTGAGCTGATCTCCCTGTGCTATGCAGCTGCTTCCCACTAGCTATCTATTTTACATTTGGTAGTGTATATATGTCCATGCCACTCTCTCACTTCGTCACAGCTTACCCTTCCCCCTCCCCGACAGTAGCATTTTTGTTTTAAAAAGTCAGTCACCATCTTGTTAAGTATTACCATCATTATCTCCATGCTGATCTTCTATTAGATATTCATCATACTTTCTCATGTTATACTCCATGCTTTTAAATATTTTATTTATATTTTCCTTCTCCTTGTGTACCTGTGATGCATTCCATGCAAAGTCTTCCAAGTCTACAGATATTACTTTTCCTTAGTCTAACAAACCATTTAACCAACCACTGGGTTATTAATTTTGAATAATATATTTTTAATTTCTAGGAAGTCTTTTTTATTTCCACTTTTGCTTTCTTTGAAAAATAGTCTCTTAGTCCTTGTTTTTATTTTCAAACTTCTCTTTTTATTTCTTGAAACATAGTAAACATACTCATTTTATAATCTCATGTTCAAAAGCTGACAACTTTTTGAGTAAGATTCTGCTGTCTGTTTTTACCAACTCACACTCATTGAATCTGTATCTTTGTGTTTTATGATATTTGATATTGAGCTATTTTGTATCTTGAAACTCTATCTGAGAAAGTTCCCTGGTATCTAGATTGAACTTTCAATCTTCCAGAAAAAAATCTGTCTTTGCTCCTGAAGATGCCTAGCTTTACTACCAACACACAGAACATTTAAATGACATTCTCCACTGTGTTATTTTCAGATACACAGACAGCAGGAATTTCAGTCACAAATCCATTTGGATCAGTACATTAAGAATTCTTGGAATATTGTCTGCTTTCCTCTGCTAAGTGAAACAAGCAACTTCTTTACTATTCAATCTGAGCAATAGGTTTATTCATGATTCACACCTATGCTGGGGATGGAAACCTTTGGATCCTCAGCTTCACGTAATGACTTCTTATTGGACTTGTCATTTGGGTGAGCCTTAGGCTTTCTCCCCAGTCTCCTGTACCAAACATATATATCAAAATGGAAACCAAAGGATATTAGGGTTTCAGGGATTTCACCTAACACATTTACAGACACTGCACCTAACAAAAGCAGAATACACATTAATTTCAACCACACACAGAATATTCTCCAAGACAGATAAAATGCTAGGCAATTTTTATTCTAAATAATTTAAATGTGATTGAAATGTTTCTAAACACAAAAAAGTTAAATTAGAAATCGACAAAAAAAACTGGGGAAATTTTTGAAAAATCCCCAAATATTTGCAAATTAAATAGCAACTTCTAAATAAATAATAGGTCCAAAAAGAAATCACAAAAGAATTTTTAAAATATTTTTTACCTAATTAAAAATAAACTCACAGCATATGAACATTTATGAAATGCAACAAACACAGTTCTTAAAGGTAAATTCAGTTCTTAAATACCTATTCTAGAAAAGAAGGTATCAAAAAAATAATCAATGCTTCTACGTCATGAAAAGAGAAATAGTAGGTTAAATTATTCCCAAAGCAAGCATGAGAAAGGGAATCAGAGAAGAAATCAAATATATCAAAGCTGAAGAACAATAGAGAAATCAAGAAAAGCAAAAACTGACTTCTTTAAAAGATCGACAAAATTGATGTAACTTTTGGTAGACCAAGAAAAATACAGAGAGAAAGTACCAATTACCAAAATCAAGAATGAAAGAAATGTCGTCTCTACTGCTATTATAGAAATTAAAATTATAAGAGAATTTTAGGAACAAGATTAGGCCAGCAAATAAGACAACTAAAACGAAACAGACAAATTCCTTAGAAGACACAAATTATCAAAACTGACTCAAGAAGAAAGAGAAAAGAGACCCAAAACCATTAAATAAATTGAATTAGCTATTAAAATATGTTGACAACTTTGGACTTAGATGCCATGAATAGAATACTCATTAACTGGGCCCTGGGTAGAAAAAGAATGACTTCAAAGAAATATAAAAGCCAAACTTGAAACTTATGAAGATTTAGATATCAAACTCAAGCTAAGAAATTAGTATGGTCTAATTTACTAGTCAAGAACCAATAAGACTTCTAGGATCCTAACAGAGGCAAAAAAGCAGTCAAAGGATTACTGACTTCCATAGAAAATATAATACAAACAGAGGAAGATGAGTTCACTATAAAATATGCAGAAACCACAGTAAAAACAACTCAGTATCAGGAAGAGTCATCAGAAGCAAGCTATGACAGACCAAACTGTTGTTCACTCCCCTCCCCCTTGGATTAAAGATAGTTTCTTGTCACACTCATTTGTGATTCAGACATGGTACTCGTTTTGACTAAAGGATGTGAGTAACAGTGAGTATGCCAGTTTTGAGCTAACATCTTGAGGGGCATCCTATCTTTTTACTCACTATGTTGTACTCTCCTCACTTGCCACATGAAAACCATGGCCCTCGGAGCTGCTAGCCAGTGAGGATGAGAGAAACATGAAGCTCACCTGAACCCAACACAGTCTGAGTCAAGCCCATTAGATCTGCAGCCTGAAGAAATCCTCTCTAGCCAACACACAGACCCATGAGTGGAAAAAAAAAAATGATTATTGTTGTAAGCAACTGAGTTCCAAAGTGACTTGTTACAAATAATTCTTGTAGTAATAGCTGATTAATTCACATGACAAAACAATGTCAAAAAAACCAAAATCAGAATATTTAACATTCTGTTAACTACTCAGATCTACCTCCATAGCAGAGGCACTCTTGTGAGCATTTATATGGGACGCAATTATCTTCACATCCCATCCTTTTGAAACATGAATCCCCAAAACTCTCTCATAGACTTCCTTTCACCGGTCTTACATTCATGTTCTTTCTAAGTCCCTGACCACTATGCAATCCCTTTTGCCACTTCCCATCTATACCTCAGGCCATTTCTTCTTCAAGGTGATTTTGCCTCCACCTTTTCCATACTGAGATTGTAATACAATAACTCCCCAAATTATATCAACATACCATTCAAATCCTTTCATAAACCAGGGCTGTGATTGTTTTTCTCTCCCATTAGATGGTCATAAGGAAGTACGTGGAGCCATAAATGTAAGTTAAGGAAAAGACAGGGAATTTACAGAAGCAGGAACAATGGGAGTACCAGGGGAATCTGAGTCATTAGTTTATTTGTGCCTTCAGGTGCTGCTTGTATATAATATATGTATTCTTATTTTATAAGGAAACATTGCTATGCACATCCAATTTTAAAATTTATAGGTTCATACAGCACCTAATTCATGATGAAATACTTATTTCTGGTTATCTTTTTTGGTAGGGAAAAGAAGAGGCATTTACTCAATTATTAGTTACATATGGAGTGCCAAGGGCTGTCATCTGGGAAAGGGGTGCAGTGACCAAGCAGAAAGGAAAGTAGTCAGAGGTACAATACCTCAGCCTTACTCTTCTCCATCATCTCCCATGGTCTCTTGCCCCTGATATCCATTGGCTGAACCCAGAAGGAGGACAGAGTGCAAAAGATAACCTTTTATGCAGTCTATCATAAATCAGCCTCATGGGCCACAAAACAAAAGTCACAAGCATGGGGCTTCCCTGGTGGCGCAGCGGTTGAGAGTCCGCCTGCCGATGCAAGGGACACGGGCTCGTGCCCCAGTCCGGGAAGATCCCACATGCTGTGGAGCAGCTAGGCCCGTGAGTCATGGCCGCTGCGCCTGCGCGTCTGGAGCCTGTGCTCTGCAACGGGAGAGGCCACAACAGTGAGAGGCCCGCGTACCGCAAAAAAAAAAAAAGTCACAAGCATGGGTGAGGTAGTTAGGGGGATGGATGGATCTGGAGGAGGAACCACAAGACATCTAGAAATACGTAAATTTCCGTAAAGTTACCCCCCCAAATTATCAAAACTTTTACACACATTGTACTTAATGGTAAGGCTGTTACGGAAATTAGAAGTTTTTCCTGTCACGTATACTAGAGGCTTAGACAATCTAAACAGACTGTAAAAATAAATAAATTTATAGTTTGTAAACAAATTCAAAATATTTAGATTATATCCTAAATATATCAATATAATTGCAGCATATTCCTGAAAGCACATAAACTTTTCAGTAATACGTTACAAACAGAAGGCACTTAAGAAATACACAGTGATAATAAAGCTAAATTTCATTGCATACTTTAGCTACTTAAATAAAATAAAGCAGATGAACATAAATTTCAGTTTTTTAAGTAGATCTTTACTAATACTAAATAAAAGGCAAATCAAACAAATTATAAGCAACGGCAAGGATATAAGTCATCGTTCAAAATGCATTTATTAGGCTCCTAGAATGTGCAGGCATGTATCTCAATTTTATTTTGGTAAAACCTTAAGTATAACTCCATATAGACCCCAAACTATAATATCTAAGCACTCTTATAAAGGGTATATGAGATTACATATAAATTGATTGGCAAAAAATTAAAGAAAATCAGCCCTCAACAGTGACTTTCATTTTCTTGGGGTGGGGGTTAATTTATGTTTATTTTAATTTTTTTTATAATTTTTTATTGGAGTACAGTGGATTTACAATGTTGTGTTAGCTTCAGGTATACAGCAAAGTGAATCAGTTATACATATACATATATATATTCTTTTTTGGATTCTTTTCCCATATTATAGGCCATTACAAGGTATTGAGTAGAGTTCCCCATGCTATACAGTAGGTCCTTATTAGTTATCTGTTTTATATATAGTAGTGTATATGTCAATCCCAATCTTCCAATTTATCCCTCCCGTACCCCCAACTTTTCTACTACTACTGACAAGGAAGGGCCTCTCAAACATTTAGGAAAATGGCAGATGGCTCTCTGTGGATGTGAATATGAATCCACTCAACAATCTACTGGGATCCCAATGACTATTCTGACCCTACCGCAGCCTCAGTTGCCTCTAAAACACCAATATATATGTATGTATGTACACACTTATAAATTATATACCTATGCTATTACATTAGTAGCATATGCACATCACAAATCCTATTCAAAAACCTTATGAATCAGAGCAAACTCACTCCAAGCCCCAATGAATTATTTATTTTTATAAACAGCTGTTGACACCAAATATTTTATAAAATACATTAACTGTGGGTAGAAAAAGGTCTACTGTTACCTGAGTTTTGCATAATTTTTATATAGTTAGCTCTTTAGTAAAGGGTGACAGAAAGCATAGACGAAGGTTGAATTAAATTTAGTCCCAGCCTAGGCTCTGGGCCCATTTCCTGCTTCTTGAGCTCTGAGCTCCAGAAGGGAGTGAACAAAGGGAGAGTTTAAGCTGTGAGCTTCATATTACTCTAAAAGGTGGAAACAGGCATTAAACCTACATTTAATTTGTTTTATTAAAAGAACATAATTGAGGAACCATCTCATCTTTTCTTGCAGCTCCCTGAAATGTGTACACTATACGTGGGAGACTACAGCTTTAGAAGATTTATAACATTATAATAAAGGCATGTGTATGGGTGGAGTCCAACAAAATTTGAATTAATGGCTATTGTCCCAGAATAATAATTAATAGCATCCTTTTTTCTCTCAAAGGTGTCTTGGCTTAAATCATGGGTTATATGGGGACCCTAATATAACCCATTTCTAAAGCATGTGAATCCTGAATTAAAATTGTTACCCTATGATAACATAAAAAGCTTCCAGCCTCAGGTAGGATCAGGTAGTCTGGCATGCTTGATGAACACAATATTTGGAAATGAAAAATCCAACACCTTTAGACTGTTTAATACTTGACCACAGGTCCCTCACTCTGTAATCTAAAAGACAAGAGTTTCCTTTTTAAACATGTGTTACCTGCATGACTCTTGGAAACATCCTAAGTTTCTTTGCCTGTTAGAAGTTCCCAAAGCAAATTTACTATTGAATTCTCAAAAGAAGATGCATATAAGTTCCTAAAATATCACTTAGAATTCTCTCATTTTCCAAGATTTAAAGATGTGGCTGATGCCATCAACTGGCAATCACTTTAAATTTCTAAATTTCTAGTGACTGAAATATTGTAGTCATTATGGGAAATATGTACCAAATGTTTGCATGACCCTTGGGAACCACAAGTTCAATGGCATTTCCAACAAATAACAGCAGGTCCAGGTTTGCTCAGTGCAGCCCCAATTTATGTCTATAAACTCAGCATTATTATTAATAGTATCTTTCAAATACACACTGGTTTGCATGCAGAATAATATGGTCACTCTAAACAGAGGTAATTTTTTAATTCAGAGCTTCAATTAATCATCCACACCTCTCCAACAAAGTAAATGGCAATATGAAAAATCCTTATTATTACCTTTCTGCACAGCTAACGGGATTTCTTGATGTTTCCAGATTGACCAAGAATCTATTTGCACGCTAATCCTTTTCTTTCTTGACTTTTGTTGTTTTAAAGCTTCTTCAGCTTCTGCACGATCAGTTTCCAGACTTTTAATGAGTTGGATGGCCTCTGATAGCAATCTTTCCATTTCCTGCTTTAATTCTGGACACTTTTCATCTTAAAAGAGAAATATGTATTCACATTGGTTAATGAATCAGCCAATAAGCTGGATGGTGGGAACAGGGGTACTAGCTGTGTTGCCATCTTTTTAATATTTATATATTTACTATGAGAATTGTAGAAAAGTGAATTAGCCTTTTAAAGACAGTTTTATTATAATATAATCATAACATTAATTATAACCTTTGAAGACAGATTTTGAAATAAATATTTTATAAAATAATTAGAATAGCTAAGTCTCAACCAATATCTTCATGCACATTTTTTTCTGAGGGAAAAACACATGTTCTATTCACAAGCTGTATTATAGCGCTTTATTTTGAAATTATGCTTGTGTTTCCTCCCATTCTATAAGAAAAGCAAACCATAATGTTTTATCTAACATTTATCTATTATTTACCAGATAAATACTGAAAATCCTCAGAGGTTTCTAGAAACAAGACACTTTATGTTCTTTACCTTATCATATAACAACATCCTTAGTTAGCCTTGCCAGAAATTCATCGTCATTTCCAAATTGTATTTAGTCAGTTACAATACAAATTAACTCCCTTATGAGAGATATTTGTGATTCTTGATTCACAGCTCTGGAATGATATGGTTTAATGTTAACAAAATGATTAACATGGGTATCCATTCATCTATTTATGCAAGAAATGGGTAGAGAGGCTGTTATGTTCTACACAGTATGCTCTCTCCCTGGAGGTAGATCAGTAAAAAAGACGGATATGAGTCCCATTCTGGTGAGATTTATACTTGTGAACATTGGCTTTTGCCAAAATGTGACATGACAAGAAGACATAAACAAACACAAAGTGTCAAGAAAGGCAAAGCCTCCAAAGTGCTGGGGCTGGAGGTTAAACAGTGAAACTGGATCAAGAAGAAAGGTGGCTGACAGATCTTTGTTTTATTTTGTTTTGTTTTACTTTTGGACAATAAAGACATTAATTTCCCATTGGAAAATGGAAAGTTTTGTGTATAACTTAAGGTGTCCCCAATTCACTCTATTTAATATCTCTCTGAATTTTTTTCCAGAATATCATCTCAATTAGTTTTACTGTTTCATATGGAGTGAGCAATCACCTGCATTTTTTATTAGCATAAACACTTAATTACCACAAATCTTCCTAATCCTGATGCTGTCTTGTATTTTAGAGTCAAATATACATATTTATAATAAACATAATTGTAGTTTATTTAACTGTTATTGTGACCATTAATACATTGATATTTTCTCCTAGAATTTGTCATTTGAAAAATTAAGAAGAAATGAATCAGGTTTTCATTTTCATTATAAATGGAAAATAGTAAAAACAGAGTCTCACTATGAGTGACGGCATTAAATGACAAGCTATTCGTGCTTCTAAAAAGTCCTAAGTTTATTGGTTATCCTTCTCTAAAGGAAGGTGTTCAACAAATTTTTGTGGCAAAAGTCGGAGGAAGTGTTTAATGTCAAGGATATAGTCAAATATGTTGAAGTAATTTTAACACAAATGTTATACCAGTATATAAATTATTATACATTTACATTTGGAAATTTTGACAAGAATATTAGTCTTAATTTATATATATAGAAGAGCTGTGATGTCCAATATGGTAGCCATGAACCACATGTAACGAATTTACATTTAAATGTAAGTTAAAGTTCAACTTAAAATTAAATTTCTCAGTCTCACTAGCCATATTTTAAGTGCTCAACTACTGTATGTGGCTAGTAGCTACCCTATTGGACAGTGAGACATAGAACACTTCTATTATCACAGAAAGTCCTATGGGACAACACTGAATTACAGTTACATTCTTGAGAAGTGGGCAGGGATAATTATATATTCAGGACCTAGAGCAGTATATGGTATAGTACAGTAATGAATAAATATTTGTTGAATAAATATTTAATCAAACAATACAGAGGCTCTTTCTTCTATTAGTCACTCATTACAAAACTCTTATATGTGATTCTTGTGTAAATGAGAAATGTATAAATGAAAAGCCAATGAGCTTTTAAATATAATTATACTTTTCTAGTATAAGGTACAACTTTACCTCTCAATTCTTCTGGTATGACATCTTTCACTGGTGTAGCAACACTCAGATCTTCTTTCAGCTCTTTTGTGAAAGAAGTTCTGCTCCTTTTTAACAGGAAAGAAGCAATCAATTAATAAAGGAAGGCTGTACTTAAAGTTAGTAAAACAAATTTTAGGTGATATTTTAATATTGAATTTTAAATATTTGTGGTGAAACTTACTATACATATTAATGGAGATGAACATAGCAAAATTTTAATAGGAAATGGGTTTTATACTGCATGGTAAATTAAGAGAAATTTAAAATTTGCTACAAATGACTTGAAATTTTTTGAGGGGAGAGTAAAGCAATACTGTTTTAATGATATCAGTCTTTTCTAGAGAGTGTTGCTATCAGAAAAAAAGAGTTTACTGAAAATAATTTGAGAGTTATCTCTCTAATTTCAGTTTAGCAATTTCTGGGGAGACAATATAAAATGCAAGGAGTAAAAATACTATTTCATATTTGATGTTATTAAGGTTTTAGAAAAATGTCCAAATTAAAATGTTGTATTTTTTCTTAAGAATCTTTCTAGCTAAAGTTCTATATATTCAATAATGAAATATTTCTCATTATCAGTATTCTTCTGGTCCAATTCTTGAATTCTAGACTAGTTTTCACTGTACTGAAGAAGTAGTACGTTTCAGGAAGTATCATTTTATCCATGTTGTAGCATGTATCAGAACCTCATTACTTTTTATAGTTGAATAATATTCCACTGTATAGATATACCACTCTTCATTTATCTATGAGTCCACTGAAGGATTTCAGGTTGTTTCTACCTTTTGGCTATTGTAAATACTAATGATACAAATATTTGTATGCAAGATTTTTTTTGAATACCTGTTTTAAAATCTTTTGTGTATATACATCAGAGTGAAATTGCTGGGTCATATGGTAATTCTAGGTTTAACTTTTTGAGGAACCACCAAACTGTTTTTCATAGTGGCTGAACCATTTTACATTCCCACCAGCACTGCACGAGAGTTCCAATGTTCAACAGAAGTGGCAAGATATGAGCATCCTTGTCTTATTCCTGATCTTAGGTTGGAAACTTTCTGTCTACACCATTAAGTGTAATGGCAGTCAAGAGTTCCTCATAAATGTCCTTTACCATGTTTTGGAAACTCCCTTCCCATTCTAGTTTTTGAGTGTTTTCATTATGAAAAGTTGTTGGATTTTGCCACATGCTTTCCACATCAATTGAGATGTTCACACAAGTTCCCCCCACCTCCTTTTATTACTGTGATACATTACATTGATTGGTTTTTGCATTCTGAACCACTCTCACATTCCTGGGATAAATCTTACTTGGTCATGATATATAATGCTATTAATATGTTGCTGGATTCATGTTGCTGATATTTTATTGAGAATTTTTGCATCCATATTCAAAGTGATTGGTCTACATTTCCTTTTCTTGTGATGTCTTTATCTGGCTTTAGTATCAGGGTACTGCTGACCTCATAGAATGGGTTACAAAGTTTTTCCTTCTCTTCTATTTTTTGAAAGAGTTTGAGAAGCATTGCTATTGATTCTTCTTTCAATGTTTAGTAGAATTCACCAGTGAAGCTATCTGGTCCTGGGCTTTTCTTTGGTTGGGTGATTTTACTGATTCAATCTGTTTACTCATTACAGACCTGTTCAGGTTTTCTACTTCTTCCTGAGTCAGCTTTGATAGTTTGTTTCTAAAGAATGTGTTTATTTCATCTTGGCTATCTAATTTGTTGTTCATAGTATTATCAACTGTTCATTGTATTATTTTATAATCTTTATTTATGCAAGATCTATAGTAATGTCCCCAATTTTTTAATGAGTTTTTTAATTCAAGTCTTCTCTTTGTCAGTCTAAAGGTCTTAATTTGTTTGATCTTCTGAAAGAAACAACTTTTGTTTTCATTTATACTATTTATTGGTTTCTTTTTACTTGTATTTCATTTATCTGTGTTCTAGTCTTTATTATTTCCTTTCTTTTGCTAGTTTTAGCACACTCATTCTTTTCTAGTTCTGTAAGCTATAGAGTTAGGTTATTGGATTTGGAATCTTCTTTTTAATGTAACCATTTATGGCTATACATTTCCCTCTGGGAACTTCTTTTACTTCATCTCATAAGTTTTGGTACCACGTGTTTTCATTTTCATTCATCTCAAATTATTTTCTAATATCTTCTGTGATTACAAATTGACTCACTGGGTTTTTTAGAGAATGCTGTCTAATTTATACACATATCTGAATTTTTCAGGTTTTCTCCTGTTAATTGATTTCTAGTTTCATTGAATTGGGTCAGAGAAGGTACTTTGTATGAATTTAATTTTTTAAATTTTTGAGATTTTTAAATGTGGCTCAATAATGTTCAATCTATCCTGAATAATGTTCAATGGGAATGTGAAAAAAATGTGATTTCTACTGTTGCTGCATGGAGAGTACTATATAAGTCAGTTAGGCCTAGATGGTTTTAGTGCTGTGCAAGTCTAATTCCTTACTGATCCTTTTGGTTCTTTTATCCATTATTGAAAGTGGGGGTACTGAATTATCAAACTTATTATAGAACTTTCTACTTCTTTCACTTCTGTCAGTTTACTGCATGATTTTGAGGTTATGTTTTTAGGTATGTATAGGTTTATAATTTTTATATCTTCTTGATGGTGTGACCCTTTAGTCAAGATATCAAATATTCTTTGTCTCTTGAATATGTTTCGACTTAAAGTCTATTTTGTGTTATATTAGTATAGCCACTCAAGCTCTCTTCTGGTTACCATTTTCCTGGAATATGTTTTTCATACTTTCATTTTCAACCTACTTGTGTCTTTGGACATCAAATGAGTCTCTTATAAACAACATGTAGTTGGAGAATGTATTCTTATCCATTCTACCACTCTCTACCTTTTGATAGGAGAGTTTAATCCATCTTCATGAAAAGTAATTACTGATAAGAAAGGACTTACTTCTGGCATTCTGCTATTTGTTTTCTATATTATCTTTTTATTCTTTAATTTCTCCATAACTCCCTTCTTTTGTGGTTAGTTGATTTTATTGTTTTATTTTCCCCCTTATTGGATTTCTGTGTTTTTTATTTATTTGTTTGTTTTATTAGAGTTTTTCTTAGTGGTTCCTTGGAGATTAGATGTTACAACTAACATCTTAACTTCACAAAAATTAAGTTTGAATTAAAATCAACATATTTTCAATAGTATTAAAAATTCTGCTCCTTTACAGATCTGCTTCTTCTCTTTATGTTGTCATTTTCACAAATTAGACATTTATACATTGTGTACCCATTAATATAGATTTACAATTATTGTTTTATCTATATAGTTTTAATTAGATAGAAAAACAAAATAGATACATAATAAAAATGCAATTATACTAATTTTTGTATTTATCTTTATAGCTACCTCACTTTTGGTATTCCTTCATATGGCTGCAAGTTACTGTCTAGTGTCCTTTCACTTCTGCTTGAAGGGACTACCTATAGGATTTCTGATAGAACAGGTCTGATAATGTGTGGAGCCCCTCAGTTTTTGTTTATCTGGGAATATATTAATTTATCCTTTATTTTTGAAAGACACTTATGCAGGATTCAGAGTTTTTGTCTGACAAGTTGTTTTCTTCCAGCATTTTACATATGTCAATCCACTGCCGTCTGTCCTCCATATTTTCTGATGAGAAAATGACTTATAATTTTATTGAAAATCCCTTGTACATGATGAGTAACTTCTCTCTTGCTGCTTTCAGGATGCTACCTTTGTCCCAGGCTTTCAGCAATTTTATTATGATATGTCTTAGTGTTGATCTCTGAGTTTAACCTGCTTGGAGTTTACTGAATTTAGTGAAAGTACAGATTCATTTATTCCATCAAACTTGGGGAGTTTTTAACCAATGTTTCTTTAAATATTCTTTCAAGCCCTTTTTCTCTCCCCTGTCACTCTTGGACTGACATTATGCGTATGTTTGCATTTTTGATGGTGTCCCTTGGTCTACCAAACTCTGTTCATTTTTCTTCATTGTTTTGTCTTTCTGTTTCTCAGCCTGAATAATCTCAATTGAACTATATTCAAATTCAGTGTTTCTCTCTTCTGCCTGCTCAAATCTGTTGATGAATATCTCTAATCCTTCATTTCAGTAATTGTATCTTTTAGCTCCAGAATGTCTTATTTGATTCTTTCTCATAATTTCTATTTCTGTATTGATATTCTATATTTGTTGAGACATTACTCTCCTGGTTTTGTTGGGTTTTTTTGTCCATAGTTTACTTTATCTCTTTGAAGATACTTAAGACTGTTGACTTAAAGTCTCTGTCCAATAAGCACAATGTCTAGGCTTTCTCAGAGCCAGTTTCCTTCATTTCTTTTTACCCCTTGTTAATGGGGCAAATTTTCTTTTATTCTTTCCCTGCCTCATAATTTCTGTAAAAACCTGGAAATTTTGAGTATTTTAATGTGATATGGATATAAAATTACCCTCCTTCTACTGGGTTTATTTTTGCTGTTTGAGGTGGGTTTTTATTTCCTTAGTGATTCTTTTAAACACTTATTGTAATATCTGTATTCTTTTTCATTTGTGGCCATTGAAGTGTTTCATTAGCTTACTGGTGAACTTGAGTTTTGTCCAAGTTACCTTAAATACCTGGGGCCGAAAAAAGCAAAAAGGAAAAAAGGAAAAATATACACTCCCAATCTTAGCAAACTGGCTCCGAGTTGGAGTACTCCTTTAATGTTTATCCAGGCTGCTTACGACTCTGCCTCTACCTTCAATTCTTACCTGTGCAGATATTAAAGGTTAGCCAGAGGTAAAAGACTAAGTTTTCTTGGTCCTTCCTGAGCATGTGTCCAACACTGTTCATATGTGTGCACTTTTTAATTCTGTAGTATATATGAGAGCATTGAAAAACCCTATTCCCCCATGTATCTCTTTTCCCAAACTCTTTATTCCCAGGCATTTTGATCTTTTTAATGCTTGTCCTGACTAATCCACAGCCTCAGACATTGGTGGTAAATATATGACTTTAAATACTTTCAGCAAACACTGACTGGAAGTGGTTCTAGCTCTGTGATTGCTCTTAGTCAGGAAAAAACAAAGACAATCCTTTGTGCTGGTCCTTCAGGGAGTCATCAGACTTATCAAAACACTGAACCATACTTCTTTGAGAATAAGGTCCATACTGTTCCTTCTGGCACTAGCAATCTGCACCACAAGTCAGGCTATTTGCTTCATGGCCACCACTGATTTGAGGGCTGGAGGATGGCAAGTGGGCAATTTAGCCACAGTCCCTCCTTCATGCAATGTAGTAACTCTTTCTTCCTTAACTTTTTCCCTTGTTGTTGTAAGTTTTGGATTAGATTCCACATTTCTGCAGAAGTTGATTCTCATAAAGTTTTGCCAAATTTACAGTTGTTTTTATGGTAGGACAGAGCCCTGGAAATCCCTATTCTGCTATTTCCAGAGACATCCTAATTCTTATACTTTAAAAAATAAATTTTAATATCTAATATAAAAATTCTGCTTTCAATTTTCCCTTTTGAAATAAACTCATCTACAGCAGATTAATCATCAAAATTTGAGCATAAAAAATATAAAGGAAGCACGAAAGGTTCTTACCATTCTTCCAAAGATGTTTCAAACTGTCAAAATAAAAGATCTCAATAAAAAATCAAATGTTTAACATCTTAAAAAAATAGTACAGCAGGTTCTTATTAGTTATCCATTTTATACATATTAGTGTACATATGTCAATCCCAATCTCCCAATTCATCATACCACCACCTCCCAACTAATAAGAACCTGCTGTATAAAAAAATAAATTAAATAAAAATTTTTTTAAAAGACAATAGTAAATTTAACTCACACCTAAACTCACTGACAAAATTACAAATACTCTACTTCACATTCCCCATTCTATTTTTGTCAAATTATACTCTGTTGTTTCCACAACAGCTATATACTTACCTTAGCTAGTCCTTTTATTATTACTCCCACCTAATTGTTCTCATCTTTTATCTGTTTCTAAATTTTACCTTTACAACAGGGGTCACTTCAAATGCCATTTATTCCTAAAAGACTTTCCACAGAATCATAAGTGCATGATATCTAATATATTACCAAAAAGTGGAAAACACATAATTACATGTAAGTTCACAAATATTTAGTTTTTCAGAGTAATATCCCTCTTCAGGACTATAAATTCCTTGGTAGAAGTCATGTTCTACAGATATATTCTAACACTACCTTGGCTCTAAGGGGCACAAATTAACAAGAACACAAGGAATATACAGTCAGAATGTTGTGCGTTTCATTGACAATCTCCAACTCAAGAATTTAAATTGAAGATACATGATTACTTTTCCCCAATTCCCATACCATACCAAAATTTCTGGGAAAAAATATATAGGTATGTCAATAAAATCATTGGAATGTATATTTGAGAAGAGTTCCCCAAAACAGAGTAATCAGATGAGACTGATAGTGAAAACAGAGCAAAGAAAAGTATAACTAAGAAGAGACAAGTGGAAACCATTTCAGGGGAGGTAAAAGGCTTCTGTGTGGAACCCACGAGAAATTCCCAGTATGTTAGAATAACCAGGTGATAGGCAAAGTAAATAATTAAAGGGCTGCCTGTGATGAGATGGGCCAGTCCAGTCTTAACTGCTTTCTATCCCAAGAACCCAGAATACATGGATGAGAAGTTACCTTCTAGTCATTACTATGAGAAGAATTCTCTAACCACATTGGAGATCTGCCTAAGATGGAGAGGCTATCTAAGAATAGAAGTTATGGTTCTAGAGAGAAACAAAACAGGACCTACATAACTAGCAGAATCTTAAATAGAACCAAACAGGTGAGTGAGGAAAAATAAAAGCAGATTTATCAATGAGGGAAAAGATTCTAAGGGGCTACAAACTCAAAAGTAAGCTTATTAAGGCAAAAGAAAAGGCCCACAACTTTCTTGCCTAAACATATTACCTCCTATTTACAAAGAGCCTGAGTAAAATTTTTATACACTGCATAAAACCATAGATGTAAGCAGACCCTGACAGCTTCTAAAAAGCAAACAAATAATAACTGCAACAAAAAAACAACAAAAACTTATGCTAGCAACAAGTAATCAGTCTGGTCCATTATTTATAGATACAAGGACAAAAGAGTATCCAAATATTTGAGGAAAGATTATAGTATGAAAAATAAGAAAATTTAAACTGAATATAATAATAAATTCCAGGCATATATATCTTTTCTCCACAATACTAAAAAAGACAAATGTGAAATTTAGCATGAGTGTCATTATCCAAATATAAAATAGGCTAAAATAAGTAATCATTTTATTACCCATATATATGAGTTTAGTTTATTATAAAATTTCCATTTCAAATTAAAATGGAGATGGACAATGAATGAATAATATTAGGATAATTCAAATAACTAAGAATAAAGTATCATATCTGCCTCATGCAATAAAAAAATAAACTTCAGAAGGTTAAAGAAACTTAATGTAAAAAAAAGTATTAGAAATAATTAAAAATATTAATCTTAATATGAGGAAGAATTTTTAAAACATTACAAAAATCCCAGAATTTGTCAGATAACAGATTGGTCTACATACTAATGTCTCTATGAAAAAGCTACCATAAATAAGTTAAAAGGATAGTACAAGCAGTATAACAATTTACAACTAATACAAAAGATAAGAGATATCTATCACTATTTCTATAAATATGTAAGAAATAACAATACAAGGAAAAAAATGGGAAAACTACATGAACAGCAATTAACAAAAAATTAATGCAAATGGGCAGAAAGGATAAGATGTTCTACTTATATGTGACAATTGATCTATCCATATATTTATCTATATCTATAGACACAGTTATATACTCACAGATATACATTAAATGAATATTATATATACAAATGTTATAAAACCAGTATTTTAGCATGAAATTTTTGTTAATTTGCCCATTTTCCCCATTACCTCCTACTCAGTTCTCTCTTCTAAACAGATTTTGGTATTTGCTATACTGCCGGAATTTTCTTGGGCCAATAGTATAAGAGACTCAATGGAATCTTAAAAAAAACCCTGGAGAGACTAAATTCACCTGCATAAGAAAAAACCAATGAATGCAATTGTTTGAAATCTCAATGGCTGTTTGCATGTAACATAACAAGCTTATTCTAAAATTTATATGTACCAAGAATAGTCAAAGTTTAAAAAAGGAAGAAAAGAAGGAACTACCATATCAAAACATATTATAAAGCATGTAAATTAGTAAAAGGAGGTATTATAATAGAAAGATAAAATTAACCAGTGGAACAAAGAAGCCAGAAATAAATATACTCATATATAAAAACTTGATATATGATTGATGAGATATAGCTGATTTCTAAGAAATGACTGGATTTTGCAATAAAATTGATGTTGATAAAAATAATTTTCCATATTTTTACAAATGAAAATAACTACCTATTCCATTCTCTCACACATAAAATAAATTCACATTGTTAAACAATTAAATCTGAAGTAAAAAACTTCAAAATTTTAAAATAAAGGAAAAATTTTGTATGAAATAGTGAAAAATTTCTTAAACAAGTTCCAAAACACTTAAAATAAAGGGAAAATGATAAATTTAAGTACATTAAAATTAAGAACTTTTTAAAAATAAAAGATAACATAAAAAGACAAATCAAATGACAGAATATGTTTAAAACCTACACAACAAACTAAAGATAATCCTTTATTCCTACAAGTCAACGAGAAATTACAAATAAACCAGAAAGAAAATGGTAAATGATAAACAGGCAGAGAAGAGAATGAACATTTGATGAGTATATTAATAGATGCTAAACTAATTAATAATTGGGAAAAATGACATCACTTGATCATGGAAACTCAAGAGTCCTACATAGTGCAGATACTTGTAATCAGGCTAATTTATGTGATACTAGTTCTAAGAAGTCATTTGAAGCTGAAGTATCACAAGAAAGGAAATTGGTTAAGAGACATTTTAATGTACTGTGACATAACTGTCCCAAATTTTAAAGTGAATAATGCTTAATTGAGTGAGTAATGCTTAATTAATATTCTGTTTGATCCTCTTAAGAGCACATTTTCTATGATACAGAAAATGATGTATTTTATAATGATAAAAACATGCTACCTAAATTTTTAGAAATAGAGTTATATTTGGTATGGAGAAATATATTAAGATGAAAAACTTACCCTTGCAACATTTTTTTTTATAGTCCATTTTTTGAAGACTTCATTGAATTTGTTACAATATTGTTTCTGTTTTATGTTTTGGTTTTTTGGCCATGAAGCATGTGGGATATTAGCTCCCCGACCAGGGTTCAAACCCACACCCCCTGCATTGGAAGATAGTCTTAACCACTGGATCACCAGGGAACTCCTGACCCTCACAACATTTTTGTAGAGGTAAGTGATAAAGCAATAAAGAAAAATTATTTTAATCAGTTTTTGATCTGATGGTAGAAGGTAAAATTTATTATCAGGATACTTAAATGGTTCACATTGGGAAGGCCTACAATACCAGAGGAAAATTTGAGTTTTCCATGTATAGCTTCCTATCTGAAATATTTAGACAAGTCTTAGAAATCTCTCAAAATCACTTTAAATTAATTTTAATAAAATTTCTGTTATTATTAAGCTTAGAATATTACTTATTACCATAAATATTTGAGATATTTAGAAATATTGATTATAACTTATAATATAATCAATTTTTCCCAACTAACCACAAAATCCTATGCATTTCCTATTTCTGTCTCTTTCAAAGAGCAAAGAGAAACAAAAGGGGGGGACTAAAAATGTCAAATTGGACATACTTTAAATATGTAAGAGTCATCAAATTATGAGTGAAATAAAATATTTTATTTACTTATAGCTCTAAACCACATTGCCCACAAATTCCTGATTGATACATGTAACATTCTAACTGACCCTGATTTTTTTAAATCCATATTTTTATTGGCAATTATTACCAAATATTTTGAATATTTAAATGCCACTTAAGTTCTTAAGACAAAGAAAGTATTCATAAAATCTTCTAAATATTTTCTACTCGAAAAAATTAACTTCATGTTGGGAATCTCCCTTTTACTGTATATTTGTAGATGTGAATACTAACGCTGAATACTATCTCCCACAACTGTGACCTACTTTCATCTGAAAAAACTACTCATACTTTTGAACTCACAGTCAATAGGGGGTTTCCTATAACTACCCTATTCAAAAGTCCAAATCATCTTGAAAGCATAGGCAATATTTATCAAACAACATGCCAAAGTTATTTTTAAACTTAAGAACAAGTACATCCTTCCCATGCATTTAAAAGCATGTGCAAAACCTGACATAATTTTTAAAAAATCATTCCTGAATCCATTCATTCAGAAGTATTTAATGCCTATAATGTGCCAGGTTTTATTAGGTACTATGGTTAGTGGTGAATTATAAATAGACTTTAACTTCCAAGATCTTATAATCACATAGGACAGAGAGATATGAAGAAACAAATAAAATATACTGTGCTAATTTGGTCAGTAAAATGACATATGAGATTCAAGGGAAGGAAGAGAGCTATCCAAAGCTTTGGAGGGCAAAGGTAGTTTGTGGGAAGAAATGAGGGTTAAACAGAGATAAAAGAAGATACATGGGTTAAGGTCCAGGGTTAAGAGAGTTAATCAAAGCTAAAATAGACTATATGAAGGGACATGAAGCTTAAGAGTAAATATTATTTTATAAAGGACTTTTATGTCACGCCAAGGAATATGAAATAACATGAGACATTCAGACGAGGGTTTTAGGCAGATTACTGGCAACAATACATTTAGAAAAGAGAAGGCATATGGCCTATTTTATGGAAGAAGGAAGGGAGGAGGAAATGACTAAAGCAGAGGTACCAGTGAAGGGCTCTTACAGTAACATTGGCAAAAATGAGAATGGCCTGAATGAAGATCCTACAGTATGGATGGGAAGAACTGTCTGCATTTGAGACACATTCTAGAGGTGGAATCAGAAAAAATTAGTAGGAGACTGCTTCAACATGGCAGAGTAGAAGAACGTGCACTCACTCCCTCTTGCGAGAGTACTGGAATCACAACTAACTGCTGAACAATCATCGATAGGAAGACACTGGAACTCACCAAAAAAGATATCCCACATCCAAAGACAAAGGAGAAGCCACAATGAGATGGTAGGAGGGGCACAATGACAATAAAATCAAATCCCGTAACCATTGGGTGGGTGTCTCACAAACTGGAGAACAATTATACAACAAAAGTCCACCCACTGCAGTGAAGGTTCTGAGCCCCACATTAGGCTTCCCAACCTGGGGGTCTGGCAATGGGAGGAGGAATTCCCAGAGAATCAGACTTTGAAGGCTAGCGGGATTTGATTGCAAGACTTCGACAGGACTGGGGAAACCTAGACTCCACTCTTGGAGGGCACACACAAAGTAGTGTGTGCATCAGGACCCAGGGGGGAGGAGCAGTGACCCCATAGGACACTGAAACAGACCTACCTGCTAGTGTTGGAGGGTCTCCTGCAGAAATGGGGGGCATCTGTGGCTCACCGCAGGGACAAGGACACTGGCAGCAGAAGTTCTGGGAAGTACTCCTTGGCCTGAGCTCTCCCGGGGTCCACCATTAGTCCTACCAAAGAGCCTGGTAGACTCCAGTGCTGGGCTGCCTCAGGCCAAACAACCAGCAGGGAGGGAACTCAGCCCTACCCATGAGAGGACAAGCAGATTAAAGTTTTACTGAGCTCTGACCACCAGAGCAACACTCAGCTCTACCCACCACCAGTCCCTCCCATCAGGAAGCTTGCACAAGCCACTTAGATAGCCTCATCCACCAGAGGGCAGACAGCAGAAGCAAGAAGAACTACAATCCTGCAGCCTGTGTAACAAAAACCACATTCACAGAAAGATAGACAAAATGAAAAGGCAGAGGACTATGTACCAGATGAAGGAACAAGATAAAACTCGAACTAAATGAAGTGAAGATAGGCAGCCTTCCAGAAAAAGAATTCAGAAAAATGATAGTGAAGATGATCCAGGGCCTCAGAAAAAGAATGGAGGCAAAGATCGAGAAGATACAAGAAATGTTTAACAAAGACCTAGAAGAATTACAGAACAAACATCTAGACGAATTAAAGAACAAACAGAGATGAACAATACAGTAACTGAAATGAAAAATACACTAGAAGGAATCAATAGCAGAATAACTGAGGCAGAAGAACAGGTAAGCAACCTGGAAGACAAAATGGTGGAATTCACTGCCATGGAACAGAATAAAGAAAAAAGAATGAAAAGAAATGAAGACAGCCTAGGAGACCTCTGAGACAACATTAAACACACCAACATTCACATTATAGAGGTCCCAGAAGGAGAAGAGAGAAAGGACCCAAGAAAACATTTGAAGAGACAGTAGTTGAAAATTTCCCTAACACGGGAAAGGAAATAGCCACCCAAGTCCAGGAGCACAGAGAGTCCCAGGCAGGATAAACCCAAGGAGAGACATGCCAAGACACAAAGTAATCAGATTGACAAAAATTAAAGACAAAGAAAAATTATTAAAAGCAGGAAGGGAAAAATGACAAATAACATACAAGGGAACTCCCATAAGGTTAAGTGCTGATTTCTCAGCAGAAACTCTAGAAGCCAGAAGGGAGTGGCATGATATATTTAAAGTAATTTTAGTGAAAAGTGATTTAAAGTGATTTAAAGGGAAGAACCTACAACCAAGGTTACTCTACCCAGCAAGGATCTCATTCAGATTTGACAGAGAAATCAAAAGCTTTACAGACAAGCAAAAGCTAAGAGAATTCAGCACCACCAAACCGGCTCTACAACAGATGCTGAAGGAACTTCTCTAAGTGGGAAACACAGGAGAAGAAAAGGACCTACAAAAACAAACCCCAAATAATTAAGAAATTGGTAATAGGAACATACATATCGATAATTACCTTAAATGGGAACAGATTAAATGCTCCAACCAAAAGTCACAGGTTTGCTGGATGGATACAAAAACAAGACCCATATATATGCTGTTGACAAGAGACCCATTTCAAACCTAGGGACACATACAGACTGCGAAGGAGGGGATGGAAAAAGATATTCCATGCAAATGGATATCAAAAGAAAGCTGGAGTAGCAATACTCGTATCAGATAAAATAGACTTTAAAATAAAGAATGGTACAGGAGACAAGGAAGGACACTGCATATTGATCAAGGGATCAGTCCAAGAAGAAGATATAACAGTTATAAATATATATGCACCCAACATAGGAGCACCTCAATACATAAGGCAAATGCTACCAGCTGTAGAAGAGGAAATTGACAGTAACACAATAATACTGGGGGACTTTAACACCTCACTTACACCAATCGACAGATCATCCAGACTTAAAATTAATAAGGAAACATAAGCCTTAAGTGACACAGTAGAAAAGATAGATTTAATTGATACTTATAGGAAATTCCATCCAAAAACAGAAGATTACACTTTCTTCTCAAGTGCACATGGACCATTCTCCAAGATAGATCTCATCTTAGGTCACAAATCAAGCCTCAGTAAATTGAAGAAAACTCAAATCATATCAAGCATCTTTTCCAACAACAATGCTATGAGATTAGAAATAAATTACAAGGGAAAAGAAATGTAAAAAGCACAAACACATGGAGGTTAAACAATACGTTGGTAAATAACCAAGAGATCACTGAAGAAATCAAAGAGGAAATTGAAAAATACCTAGAGACAAATGACAATGAAAACACAGTGACCCAAAACCTATGGGATGCAGCAAAAGCAGTTCTAAGAGTGAAGTTTAAAGCAATACAATCCTACCTGAAGAATCAAAAAAAAAAACTCAAACAATCTACCCTTACATTTAAAAGAACTACACAAAGGAAAACAAACAAAACCCAAAGTTAGTAGAAGGAAAGAGATCATAAAAATCAGAGCAGAAATAAATGAAACAGAAACAAAGAAAACAGTAGCAAAGATAAAGAAAACTATAAGCTGGTTCTTTGGAAAGATAAACAAAATTGATAAACCTTTAGCCAGACACATCAACAAAAAGAGGGAGAGGAATCAAATCAATAAAATTAGAAATGCAAAAGGAGAAGTTCCAAGGGACACTGCAGAAATACACAGCATCATAAGAGACTACTACAAGCAACTCTATGCCAATAAAATGGACAACTTGGAAGAAATGGACAAATTATTAGAAAGTTATAACCTACCAAGACTGAACCAGGAAGAATTAGAAAATATGAACAGAACAATCACAAGTAATGAAATTGAAACTGTAATTAAAAGTCTTCCAACAAACAAAAGTCCAGGACCAGATGGCTCCACAGGTGAATTCTATCAAACATTTAGAGAAGAACTAACACCCATCCTTCTCAAACTCTTTCCAAAAATTGCAGAGAAAGGAACACCCCCAAACTCATTCTACGAGGCCACCAACACTCTGCTACCAAAACCAGACAAAGATACTACAAAAAAAGAAAATTACAGACCAATATCATTGATGAACATAGAGGCAAAAAACCTCAACAAAATACTAGCAAACAGAATCCAACAATACATTAAAAGGATCACAGACTATGATCAAGTGGAATTTATCCCAGGGATGCAAGGATTTTTCAATATACACAAATCAATCAAAGTGATACACCATATTAACAAACTGAAGAATAAAAACCATAAGATCATCTCAATAGATGCACAAATAGCTTTTAACAAAATTCAACACCCATTTATGATAAAAACTCTTGAGAAAGTGGGCATAGAGGGAACCTACCTCAACATAATAAAGGCCATATATGACAAACCCAGAGCAAATATCATTCTCAATGGTGAAATACTGAAAGCATTTCCTCTATGATCAGGAACAATACAAGGATGACCACTCTTGCCACTATTATTCAACATAGCTTTGGAAGTCCTAGCCATGGCAGTCAGAGAAGAAAAAGAAATAAAAGGAATACAAATTGGAAAAGAAAAAGTAAAACTGTCACTGTTTGCAGATGACATGATACTATACATAGAAAATCCTAAAGATGCCACCCCAAAACTACTAAAGATAATCAATAAATTTGGTAAAGTTGCAGGATACAAAATTAATGCACAGAAATCTCTTGCATTCCTATACAGTAACAATGAAAGATGAGAAAGTGAAATTAAGGAAACAATCCTATCTACCATTGCAACAAAAAGTATAAAATACCTAGGAATAAACCTACCTAAGTAGGTAAAAGACCTGTACTCAGAAAACTATAAAACACTGATTAAGGAAATCAAAGATGACACAAACAGATGGAGAGATATACAATGTTCTTGGATTGGAAGAATAAATCTTGTGAAAATGACTAGACTACCCAAAGCAATCTACAGATTCAAAGCAATCCCTATCAAATTACCAATGGTATTCTCACAGAATTAGAACAAAAAATATTACAATTTGTATGAAAACACAGAAGACTGCGAATGGCCAAAGCAATCTTGAGAAAGAAAAATGGAGCTGGAGGAATCATGCTCCCCAACTTCAGACTACACTACAAAGCAAAGGTAATCAAGACACTATGGTACTGGCACAAAAACAGAAATATACATCAATGGAACAGGATAGAAAGCCCAGAGATAAACTCACGCACCTATGGTCACTTAATCTATGACAAAGGTGGCAAGACTATCCAATGGAGAAAAGACAACCTCTTCAATAAGTGATGCTGGGAAAACTGGACAGCTACATGTAAAAGAATGAAATTAGAACACTCCCTAACACCATATACAAAAATAAACTCTAAATGGATTAGAGACCTAAATGTAAGACTGGACACTATAAAACTCTTAGTGGATAACATAGGAAGAACATTCTTTGACATAAATGACAGCAAGATCTTTTTTGATCCACCTCCTAGAGTAATGGAAATAAAAACAAAAATAAACAAATGGGACCTAATGAAACTTAAAAGCTTTTGCACTGCAAAGGAAACCATAAACAAGATGAAAAGACAACCCTAAGAATGGGAGAAAATATTCGCAAATGAATCAACACACAAAGGATTAATCTCCAAAATATATAAACAGCTCATGCAGCTCAATATTTTTTTTTCAAAAGCATATAATATTTACTCTTCATAGATCAACAGGTTACATGTTCTTTTCTGTTTTTCTTTACAAACCTTAAAAATGTCAACAGCATTCTAAGCTCATTGACATTACAAATACAGGCTTTGGGCTGAAGTTGGCCCATGGGCTGTAATTGGTTGATTCTTACTAAAAAACATTCTCTATGCAGCTCAGTATTAAAAAAAATACAACCAATCAAAAAATGGGCAGAAGACATAAAGAGACATTACTCCAAAGAAGACATTCAGATGCCCAAGAGGCACATGGAAAGCTGCTCAACAGCACTAATTATTAGAGAAATGTAAATCAAAACTACAGTGAGGTATCACCTCACACCAGTTATAATGGGCATCATCAGAAAATCTACAAACAACAAATGCTGGAGAGGGTGTGGAGAAAAGGGAACACTCTTGCACTGTTGGTGGGAATGTAAACTGAGACAGCCACTATGGAGAACAGTATGAAGTTTCCTTAAAAAACTAAAAATAGAACTACCATACGACCCAGCAATCCCACTATTGGGCATATACCCAGCGAAAACCATAATTCAAAAAGACACATTCACCCCAATGTTAACTGCAGTACTATTTACAATAACCAGGTCATGGAAGCAACCTAAATGCCCATCAACAGATGAATGGATAAAGAGGATGTGGTACACATATACAATGGAATATTACCTAGCCATAGAAAGGAACAAAATTGGGTCCTTTGTAGAGACGTGGATGGACCTAGAGTCTGTCATACAGAGTGACGTAAGTCAGAAAGAGAAAAACAAACATCATATATTCATGCATATATGCAGAATCTAGAAAAATGCTACAGATGAACTGGTTTTCAAGGTAGAAACAGAGACACAGATGTAGAGAACAAACATATGGACACCAAGGAGGGGAGAGCAGGGTGGGTGGTGGTGGTGGTGTGATGAATTGGGAGATTGGGATTGACATATATACACTAATATGTATAAAATACATAATAGATAATAATAAGAGCCTGCTATATAAAAAATTAAATTAAATTAAAAAAACCAAAAAATTAGTAATTTTACATAAAGGAAAAATGAACAGTCATTATAATTAATCAACTTTCTGGCTTAGGGTACTGGGTGAATAATATTCCTTTAATTGTACCTGGGAACACAGAAGAAAGAAATAACTAGTTTCATAGGTTTTGAATTTGAGGTGCTTCAAAGATATATATATAAAAAGATGTTCAGTAGGCATTGGGTATACGGGTCTTATAAAAAAAGTGGAATCTGAGCTGGGAATCTCAAATTGGTATAAGCATACAGTACATAAATAACATACATTCAAATGGTATTATCCAAAAGGAGAGTAAAATGAGAAGAGGACATGTCTGGGGACACCAGTATTTCCCATATGGTCAGAGGAAAAATGATCTGCCATGAAGACTGGAAGGAATATCTACCAAAGCAGGAATAAAGCCTGTTAGAGTCAAGTTAGCAAAAGACATTTAAAAAAAATAGAAATGGGGTTTTTCCAGAAGGAGAAAGTGGTCAACAGTTTCATTTTCAACACTACACAGAATAAAATTTTCCATTTTACTCACTTTAATGTGGTGTACACGCACATGTGCCTGTACATTTCAGTGCCGTATTCAACAATGCAGAAATTACTGCTGCATAATAAGCCACTCTTAAACTTAGTGGTTATAAATATTCCCCGTTTTATTTGCTCATAATTTTGTGAGTCACCATGTAAGATGGGCTCAGCTGTGTGGTTTTTTTGGTCACTAATGTGACCTCAAACTAATGCAGTCATCTGGCAGTTTGGCTAGGATAGAATAGTTCAAAACAACTTCACTCACAAGTCTGATGGTTTGTGCTTGCTGTGGTTTGGGTCTGTCTCTCTACTTGGTCATTCATCCTCAAAGAGGCTAGATTAGGCTTCTTTACCTGGGGAACTTACAGCAGCCAAGAGAGTGAAAGCAGAAGCTTCAAGGCTTCTTGACACTTTGTTTAGCAGTTATATGACATTTCTTCTGACATATCTGTTGTTCAAAGCAAGTCCCAAGTCCAGTCTATGTTTAAAGGTTGAGAGAATAGACTGTTAATGGAAGGAGGTGTAAAGGAGGAGGGTAGTCATTTTTAATCCACCATTATCTTACCTTTGACTCCAAGGATATACATGTCTCCTATATGTTAAATGTATCAAAGATTTAAATATAAGTGCTAAAATCATAAAACTCAAAGAAGAAAACATAAAGGTAAATCTTCATGACCTGGGATTTGGCAATGAATTATTAGATATGACAAGAAAAGCATGAGCAACAAAAGAAAAAAAAGATAAACTGAACTTCGTCAAAATCAAAAACTTTTGTACATCAGGGAACATGATCAAGAAAGTGAAAGACAAACTACATAACTGGAGAAAATGTTTGCAAATCATATATTTGATTAGGGTCTAGTAGTCCAAAATATATAAAGAACTCTCACAACTCAAGAACAAAAATATTTGAGCTATGAAGAACAGTTTGGTGGTTCTCAATAAGTTAAACATACAACTACCATATGACAAAGTAATTCTACCCCTAGGTATATACCCAAAAGAAATGAAAACAGGTGCTCAAATAAATCCTTGTATATGAAGGTTCATTTCAGCCATATTTACAATAGACAAAAGGTAGAAACAACCCAAATGTCCATTAACAGATGAACAGTTAAACAAATTGTCGTATATACATACAGTGGAATATTATTAAGCCATAAAAAAGGAAGTACGGATACATGGTACAATGCAGATGAACCTGAAAATGTTATGCTAAGCAAGAGAAGCCAGACACAAAAAATCACATATTGTATGATTTCCTTTATACAAAAACTCCAGAAAAGGTTAAATCCATAGAAATAGAAAGCAGATTGTGGTTGCCAGGCCAGAGTAGAGAGTTAAATGAGGATTAAATCTTTAATGTGTGTGAGGCTTTATTTTGCAGTGGTGAAAATGTCCTGGAACTAGATAGAAGTGGTGACAGCACAACTTTGCGAATGTACTAAATGCTGCCAAGTTGTTCACTTTAAAACAGTTAATTTTATGTTACGTGAATTTCATCTCAAATAAGCCTAAATAAATTAAAATAAAGTATGAACTACCGTTGGTAATAAAGTACAAATATTGGTTCATTAATTACAACAAATGTACCATACTACAAATGTACTGCACTAATGTAAGATATTATGTAATGTAAGTATATATGAAATCTCTGTATCATCATCCCAATTTTTCTAGATGTCTCAATCTGTTCTAAAATAAAGTTTATTTTAAAAAACCAATGCTATTAGGAGAATATAAAAAATTACCTAAATAAAAGAAATTATGTTAAAGAAAAAAAAAGAAAATGGCCACAGCTTTTAAGTTGTGGGATTAAACCCAATGAGAGTAATATGAAACCCTGAAGTTCTTAGAATTAAAACATTTTGGACTAAAAAACAAGAGAGAGTTCAAAATACAAAAAAGCTTCTGAGCTTCCAGCTTATTATGGCAGTGTTATGGACTGAGCTGTCTGCCCCCAAAATTCATATGTTGAAGCCTTAATCTCCAATGTGACTGTATTAGCAGATAAAGTTAAATGATGTCACAAGGGTGGGGTCCTATACAATAACACCTGTGTTCTTATAAGAAGGGGAAGAGACACCAGAGCTCTCTCTCTCAACATATGGGCACAGAGGAAAGGCCATGTGGGGACACAGTGAGAAGGAGGCTGCTTACAAACCAGGAAGAGATTTCCCAATAGAAACCAACCCTGACAGCACCTTGACCTTGGACTTCCAGGCTCTAGAAGAACTGTGAGAAAATAAATTTCTGTTGTTTAAGCCACCAGGTTTATGGTATTTTGTTATGGCAGCATGAGCAGACTAATACAGGAAAAAGCCTGAGATAGCTATTCAGGTCTACTATGAAAATCAAAGAGCAAAGAGCTCAGAGTAGATTAAAGAGACAAGGAGAACAACAAATTCAGAAACTATTCCCAGGAAGCAGAACTGAGTCCTAAATCAAGAAACATTCCTTGGTCCCAGGTGTGGTAGACCTAACATCATGTGCTCTGATAATTTTCAAAATTTTTTGCATTAGTGAAAGCTATGTGCCTTTCATTCCTCCCCTTATGGAAATGAGAATGTTTTTTGTGATGATTCTGTACCTGCTTCACCATTATATGCTAAGTATGCAGGAACAGTATTTAACTTCTCATTTTAATTCACATATTTCTGGGTCAAAAAGAAGCTGCACCTAAGAAATATTGCCTGCATCAGATCTTTTGCAGTATGTGTGACCATGGACATCTGCATGATACCATTATGGAATAAAACTTTTTGGGAGCTGGTGATTATAGTTTGCATTTGGATGGATGGTTCATCATGTTGCCAATGGACTAGCTAATAGATTGCTACATAAATAGTTCCCAAAGAATCATGTCTCCTGGCATCCACATTTTCTCTAATACTCTACTGGATTAACAGAGGACTGATTATAGGCTTGGCTTTGGCCAGTGGGACTTCAGCAAACATAACACAAGCAAAGCTTTATTAAGCACTTACCCATTGAGATTTGTCCTCTTAAAATACTCTCCCAACCACCAGGCATGTGAGCTAGGCCATCATTACCACTATTTCCAGTTGACTTAGCAGATATGTGCAGCCACATGATTGGCCCCAGGCAAGAACCAACAAAATTATCCAGCTGAGCCCAGAACAAATTGCTCAACAGTAACCAAATAAATGCTTGTTCTAGCCACAAAGTTTTAGTGTGTGTGTTTGTGTGTGTGTGTGTGTGTGCACGCGCACACCCTTGTAGCAACAGATAACAGAAAAAACAGTGGTGATTTTTCTGAAGATATTTTCATTAGAATAATGAGGACCAAATACAGATTGCAATGAATAAATGGGTAACTGGGAGGTGAGGGATCAGAGATACTAAATTTAGGCAACTCTTTTCAGATGTTTCATGGAATGAGAAGAGAAAGTGAAAAGGGGATATATTTAAAGGGATGTATGGGATGAAAAAATTTCTTGAAAACAGGAGAAATGTCAATATTTTAAATGTTGACAGGAGTTAATAAAAAAGGAGATTTGGAACATAGGATGGTTGGAACAACACCTGATGGAAAAAGATCCTTGCAAAGGCACAAGATGGAACACAGGTGAAGGGAGAGCCATTGGGACGGGGGGAATCTTCCATGGAAGGACAAAGGGAATTATGTTTGTGGAATTTAAGGACGTGCATTAGGTGAGATAACAGGGGTTTGAGGCATTTCTGTTACTTTATTTCCTATTTTCTTTGGGAAGTAAAAAGAAAGAGATGACTGAGTAGTGAGGTGGAGAATTTGGAAACCTGAACAAAAGAGAGGACTAGAGTCGCCACCAAAAAATACTAGGGAAAGTTCTGATTGACAAATAGAATAATTTCAGAGCACTATGAAAGGTCCCATTGAGGTTGGAAACCATGAATGCATAATATCTCAAATTTGGATTGTTGTGTAATGTTCTCTATCACTATTCAGCTGCCTGGGTGTAGGAGTGAAGATGGCTGACCATCAGAGAGAGCTCATTAGATTTGGCACTTTGTCAGACTAAAAGGATGGCAGGATGAAGAAGTAAAGGACCAAATATACCAATTGGTGAGTGTTTTAAGAGATGAATTGCTTAGGCAAGGAAGTAAAAGAAAATGGGTATGACAGAATGGGAAATGGTGGATGTGTCAGGTTTGAAGTTTCAAATGAAATAGAATTAACAGAATGAGAGAACTCAAAGTATTTGGTCAAGAGGGTCAGATGATCAAACATTAGGTTTCAGAGTTAAAAACGGATACAATATGGTGTAAGCAAAGCAACGTTTTCCAAGTATAAGCATTTTAACATTCATGTTATTGGGTCCTCATAGCTGACATACCTTCAGGCATAGAGATGACTCAGTACAGTGGTGAACAGAGTGGTCATAGGTTTCAGACACACCTGGTCTGGATGCTAGCTCTGGGAGAAAGGAGAAATCAACCTTTGCAATCATTTTCCTCATCCATAATTGGGGATAATGGCACTTTCTACCTCACAAGGTTTCCATAAAGATTCAATAAAATCATGCATATTAAGTGTTTAATACAGCCTATGTTATACAGTAAGCACTTAAAAAACATTAGCTTTATTATCATTGTTATTAATGATACAGTTATTATTTTGTACAATAAATTCTTTATATTTTAAAGAATGATTTCTAAATACTTTCTGTCTAAACCATTCTTTTAAATCATAGTAGCATCTTAATGACTTGTATTGATTAAGTGAAGAAGAAATTTTCAATTTAGTAGAGATCATTCCAAATTAAATAAAACTACCTCTATTCTAGGCAGTCTGGGAGAATCAGGTGGAAGAAAAATAAAACAAAAACTCTTATTTGTATAGGAAGGTATCCAAGTGATTATTTCCATCATTTTTCCATGTCTTCTCATTCTTTACAAAAACGAATATAGATAAAATGTTCACACTAACTCTACTCTGAAAAATGTTCTTTTCAAGATTCAGAATTGCAGTTAAACGTCTATGAGTGGATGGACAAACTTAACAGCAGCTGGCTCATTTACATAATATATTTACACAAAAAGGCTGGTTTTTCAGTTTTCCTGAAGATAAGCTATAAAATATCTTAGCTTATTTTGTGAATTACTTTTATCTAAGGTAATATTTTAGCTGGCGCATTACCCATAGTGTTTAACAGTTCATTAACTGCTCAGAATCCCAAGCAGGATTGGGTAATGAACATGGGCTTTGATAAAAGAGGGCGTGTGTTCAAATCCCAATTCTGTTGTGACCTTGAACAAGATTCTCAACTACTTTAAATTATTATTTCCCCATCTATCAGTGAGACATAACATTAACAACTGAACAACAGTTTTGAGTTATTACAATGGTTTATAATAGCTATTGTAGTACAGTTACTATAATTGTTTATTAAAATACCTATGAATGTATTTTCATCATTTTTAACAACATGCATAATTGTTAATTAAAACACATGTGATGTGTACAGCATATCATATTAATATTAATTCTCATCTATCTTTTTAATATACTCTTCAAGGCCCAGGCCACCATTAGACCTGTGACCTGCGAAGCATTCTGTGAAGGGGTATTCTGGTTTGGGGAAACAAAAAAGCAACAGAAATAAATATAATACTAATACAGAATGATATAGATAATATTGTAGAAATAACAATACACATAGCTAATATCATATGCTAGCACTTTATCTAACACAATATTATTATCACTATTCCCATCTAAGTTCACAGAACATGTGGCTCTAAGGGCTGTGATCTTAAAGACGGCACTCTAATGCCTCTGGAAGCAAACTACACCCTAGATCAAGCATGATGAGGGCCCATCAGAACTCTCTCAGAGCCAGATCCAGTAACAGTGGTGAAGGAAGGGAAACAGCACAAACCTCTGACAAACTTATCTTCCTGTCTGGGCAGCACAGTTGTGCATTAATTGCTTAGAAACATAATATTAATAAAATGTATGAGAATGTTTTTTAATCATTCCTAAATCATCCTTTGAAAATAACTGAAAGTTTCAGTGATTTCAAGATTGAACTCCCTTCAGAATAATAAAGGCAAACTTTATCAGTTTAAAAAGACAAAGGAAGAATCATTATATTCTCTTTTAACAGACCTGTTATTTCTTTAGAATAAAATAACCCATTAAAGAGGGCATTCTGTCCTTTTATACACCAATCTACTCAGCTAATCATCTAATCAGTTTAGTGTCCCTAAAAAGGATGTAAATGCTATTTAATTTACTAGTCAAGTTGGCTATGGAAATTACTACTTAGCATGATTGCCTGTGGATAAAGAACAAACACGTAGGGGAAAAAAATCTATTTAATAAGGTCATTTCACCCTTCTGAAATGACACTATCAAAAACATGTCTAGATTAGTAAATTATGTAACTGAAACAAGATTCTATAAAGTAGTCCAAGAATCATTAAAAAAAAAAAATAATTCCCCGGGTTCTTTAAGTAACAGACGCTTATAGGCCCTATAGAGCTTACAAAAATGTTAGCATGTTAATTATCACTTACCTGTTTCAGATGCTCCTGTATTTTAGACTCCACATCTTCAATGTGTGAAATCATTTTGTTGACACATGGTGCTGGGATGTTTACTAAAGCACAGCTTTTACGTCGGCATGGGTGGCTAAAGTAAATGCCTTCATTCACCCCTATAGATAAAGCAGACAGAGGGTATCAGTTCACAGTCATATACAGAATAGTAAACCCTGATGTTCAGAATGTACAAAAAGTATTCTGCTTTACTAGTACTAACACTCAAACTTTCTTTAATCAACAGACTGATAAATGTCAGAGAATTATAGAATTAACCTTCAAATAATCTGAAAGCAAAAATAAAATGATCATTTATAACTTAAACTGTAACAAATTAAAATAAATCTAAGAAGTAAGAATAAAACTTCAAGAAAGTTAAAAAGTTAAAGTGTTCCATAGCGTCATGAAAAAATAAAGAAAAAAGGTAGAAACCAGTTAATCCATTTTTCTAAATAGATCCTGAATCACTTAAAAAATGACTTGGACATGTATTTTAAATTCTCCCCTCAAAGAGACACCACATGTTCCAATGTAAATAATATCTAAACACTCAGGCATTGAAGAAGCTCTTCCTCAAATCCAGCATGGTTTCTCTTGCTGAAAAAAAATAAAAGCGGGTCCCTATCATCCTCATAATAACCTCATTTTCTACCTTCCATCTCTAAAAATTGAAGTCTCATGCGAAGAGTGACTGATGTTCTCACTATGGCACTCAAGTTGTACTCATCATAAAATCCACTCAGTCTGATGTGCCTCAGTGATTCTAATCCTGGCATTGTTCCGAATCAACTGAAGGTTGCAGAAGCACACCAAAGTTGTCCGTGAAGACTCCACCAAAGTGCTTACTTGCAGTCTTTTTGCCTCTAAGGACTCTACTGGTCTGGATTACAGCTGCAATCACTGATCTTAAATGCAAGACACAGAATAGGCTCGGTGCCTCAATGAGAACAGTCTTATGTCCTCATTGCAGTTAACCTTGAGGAACACAGAAGTAATGCTGTTGCCTCCAGTCTGTGCCTTTTGTTTCAATGTCAACACATAGAGATGGTAAATATTTTAGATAGCTTCATTTAAACTGCAATCTTTTAAATATCTTTAAATGATATCTCATAATATCCTCCTCCAAAAATGCAATCTCTGTCAAAATGGCAGGTGTTTAATTTATAAGTGTTTATTCTATCCCATATATAAAATAATAGCCGATATAGAAATATATATATATATATATAAACATTTTTGAGCACGAAAATATGTGCCAAACATGGAACTGTTCTAGGTACTTTTGATGCCACATATTATTTAATCCTCACAACAATCTTATGAAATGGGATTATTCTCTTGATTTCAAATGTGAGGAAATCAAAGCTTAGAGAAGTTATATAAAGTGCCCTATTCCACAGAGCTGGGATATGGGAGAGCTGGGACTTAAACAATATCTCTCTGGCTTTGGAGTGTAAGCAATACCATGAAAGTTGTTTTTATGTTTTTTAAAATGTGGCAAAATAAAGAGAAGCAGTTCTTAAAATATACTTCAGGGCACCTATCAAAAGTTTCACATATCACTTGTTTTTGAAATTCAAATGTTCCTTCAAGATATCAATGCTGATATTCTAATGTATTTTACTATGCTTTGACCATAGTGAACACATATACTCAGTATGACTATTTTTTTGTGTTATATTCCATTTTACCTCTTTAGTTCATACACAGATATATATATATATATATTTTATCTCTGTAACAGTCAAAGGACCAAAAAACAAGCTGGTAAAAAGTACATATTGATCTCTTATCCAAACGTCCTGATAAGGGCATGTTGCCCTTCCCCAAGAAATAAGGTTTTAATACAGCACATTTAGCAACCAGGCAGTTGCCCTTATACTCAGAAGCATTGTTTTGCTTCATTAAATGTGGAGAAAACAAGGATAGCAGTGACTCATTTAACATTTTTCTACGTGGGCCATTCTCAACCTACTAGGTGAGTATTAATTAATTTCCACAACACTCCATGGTTTAGGATTAACATTTTACATATGGTTAAGTGGGGAAAATGAAATACTGTGAAGTTAAATTTTGCACTGAAAGTCTACAGAAGACATGGCATCACAAGCAGCACAAGAAAGAACAAGAATTCAGGAGTTCTTATTACTGCTTTATTCTAATACATGCACAGTGTAAGTTAAAACTTTCCTTTCCACTTCTTTTTAATTTTGCCCACATTATAGATATACTTAGGTCACTAAACTAGGTGTCCATGGTCACTCATTTTTCAACTTGACTGATAAGTAACTGTGCTTTTTTTAAGCTAAAACTACTCAGTTGCTAACCTCAGATTTCTCACTGAATAAAAGAACTAGTTGGCAGGGTGTTATATAAGATCACTTTCACCTAAAATTCCATGATACAATGAAGCCACAGTTTTAGTTAAACATAAATGGATAGAACTCTTCTTCATGAAGCCTGTGCACAAAGGATCAGGGTGAGTATTTCAAGAATTAAGCTCAGGCAGGAGACTCATTTGCTCTAAAAATCTGCCCAACTCCAATTTCCTTGCTCAGAATCAATGCATAAAAGCAAGATCCTCCTGGACCTAGGCCAGAGCTGAGGTTTGTTGAGACTGCAACACGAAACTTTTGTTTGAGAAAAAATATGGACAGCCTGATTGTGTGGGCAAATGGCAGATTATGTTCATTAACTGTCAACTCTCCTTGTTCAATGAATTTGATCCTTACATAATTTACCCACACAGGCCCAATAATTTAAGATTTTACCACTACCATCCTTCCTTCTCTTCTGATTTTAATATGTTATTCCTTTACATCCATCACCCCAGTTACTGTATCATTCCTTTATCTGACCTCAGCACTCTGAGTAAAAAACTTATCTGAACACAGATTTCTTTTCCACATTTGATTATCCCTTTTAACATCTTGATTTTCTTCCCAAAATGTAGAAATAAGCTAGTGCTCTTAAGTTTAGCAATAATTTCTTCTCCTTGCAAAGCCTCTGTGTGATAAACAGAAAGTACCTTTAACTTTTTTGTGTGAAAAACAAAGTTCCTTTTAGTTTTGTTATACACTGGGGGTGGGGGAAGGGAGGAGGAGACCGTTCCCTGAGTAAAGAATGAATGGGCCAATTAACTGATAAAAATTATCCAATCTAGAGACTCCCCTTATGGCACAGTGGTTGAGGGTCCACCTGCCAATGCAGGTGACACAGGTTCAAACCCTGCTCCAGGAAGATCTCACATACCACAGAGCAACGAAGCCTGTGTACCACAACTACTGAGCCTGTGCTCTAGAGCCTGCGAGCCACAACTACTGAGCCCGTGTGCCACAACTACTGAAGCCTGCATGCCCAGAGCTTGTGTTCTCCAGCAAAAGAAGCCCCCGCTAGCCGCAACTAGAGAAAGCCCAGGTGCAGCAACGAAGACTCAATGCAGCCAAAAATAAACAAATAAAATAAAATTTTAAAAAAATTATCCAATCTGAAGAAGAGAAAGAAAAATGAACAAAAAAGAACAGATCCTCAAGGAATTGTAGGAAAAATATCAATCAGTCCAACACATGTGAAGTTGAGGCTCTGGAAGAAGAGAATGAAATTTGGAGTGAAAAATAACAGAATAATAGCCAAAAAAATTTCAAAATTTGATGAAAAACATCAATTCACACATCCAAGAAGCTCAACAAATCTCATACAATTAAAATATAAACAGAACTATGTCTGGGAACATCATAGCCAAACTGCTGAAAACCAGTTGAAGAGGAAATCTTTAAAGCAGCCAGATAACAAAAGGACACATTACATATAGGGGACATGGATATGAATAACTGCTACATTTCCCATGACGAACAATATAGACCAGGACATAATAGAAAAATATCTTTAAAATATAGGCAAGAAAGAAGGAAGGAAGGGAGAGGAGAGAGAAACATTAAGATAAATTTGACTTCATCAGAATCAAAACATTCTGCATGCCTCAAAAAGATATTACAATATGAAACGACAAGCAAGAGAGTGGGAGAAAACAGGTACATACCCAACAAATGACTTATATCTGGAATGTGCGGAGAAAATGTACAACTTCCTTTATAGGAAGACAACCCAATAAAGAATGGGCATAAGACTTGGAATCTTCCAAAAGACAATACACAAATGATTAATAAGCATGTAAAAAGATGCTCAGCTTCATTAATCATCAGAAAAATGCAAATTTAATTAACAGTGCAGTACAACTTCACAATCACTAGAGTGCCTAAAATTTAAAAGACTGGCAAAGCCAATTATTAGTGAGGATATAGTACAACTATAACTCATATATTGCTGGTGGAACTGTAAATGACTTTTGGAAAATAATTTGGCAATTTCTTATAAAAGTTAAGCATACACTTATCATATGACTCAGCATTCCACTTCTATGTATTTACCCAAGATAAATAAAAATCCATCTATAAAAAGACTTGTGTGTAAATATTCATAACAGTTTTATTTATAATAGCCCCAAATTAGAAAATCCCAAATTTCCATCAATGGTTGAATAGATAAACTATACAGCACTCATGCAAGGAAATACTACTGAGTAATAAAATGAACAACTACTAATATATGCAACATTGAAACTACTAATATATTCAACAACATGGATGAATCTCACAGACCTCTTTCTGACTCTTTGAAAGAAACTGGACACAAAAGAGCACAAATGGAATGATTCCACTTATTTAAAATTTTAAAATGTTAAAACTAAAATCATATCAGTGGATACGAGGGGTGGAGTGAAGAGACAGTGACCACAAAGAACATGAATGAACTTTCTGAAAAAAGTATCTATATCCTGTTTAAGATGGTGGTTAAATGGATGTATACATTTGTCAAAAGTCATTGAACTGTATACTTAAAATGAGTAGATTTTATTATACTTAAATTTTACCTCAACAAATTTGTTTGATTAAAAAGACCACCAGCCATTCCCTAGTGACAGAATTCAATAACCTTGTACCACTCTCCTTCTCTTTTAACTCATTATACAGAATATAGTAGAAAACACTTCTTTGAAATGTTCTTCTTTAATAGCTTTTTTTTTACTTCCTCATTGCCTATTTCTCCTCATATTCCTTAAACATGACTACTTGGTAAGAAATCATCTTTCCCCTTTATATTCTCTCCCTTAGTCATCTCCTCTGAGTGCTTGACTCCTAAGTAAACATCTTTAGACTTAACTTTACACTGAACTCCTTGCCAAATGTATTCCAAAACTTCTTCTTCCTAGAGCCCAAGCCTAGCACTGAATGTAGGGAAGGGAAGGATGGACTTGTTAGATCCTATGCAGTATGGGAGGAAGAGAATTAAAATTAGAATGTACTCTTTGAGAAGCTGGTATACCATAAACAAGGAAATAAATTTATGACATCAGTAAACTAAAATGCCAAAGTCAGAAAAGCTACAGAGGAAAATGAGCACATTTGTATGATCAGATATAGAACTAGAAAAGATTAGGGAGATGTACAGAGGGAGGTAGCAGGGTGGCAGGGATCTGATACACTCCAAGCAGTGAGCATGATGCCTGGCACAGAGTCGATAATCAGAAACTATTTGGGAAATAAAAGAATGCTGAGAGAGTAAAGACATACCAAGATGAAAATTTCGGTTTCAGGTCCATCCCCAATATATTTGGTATTAAACTTTTGGACTTTGTCAAGGACAGCAAGCCAGAGGTAGTCTTAAAAGGACCAAACCCATTCGCAAAGCCAGTATTTCTAAAACTAAACTCATCTTCATTCCATTCAATCTCCTTTCCTTTCTTACTTCTCTGTTCCTATTATCAAAGTTTGCAACAGTTAAACCATTGTTGAATCCTGCTTTTCAAGTTCCTGTAACAATATACCCAGTCCGTTTACCAAATCTTAACAATTCCTTTGTAATCTCTTTAATTCCTACCTTTATATCCGTTTATCATTCATAGATCAAACCATTATTACTTTAAGCACAAACCATAATAAGATAATCATTTTTACAATAATTAATAAACAGAAACCTCAATTAGAGTCAGGAGGCCAGCAGGGGGAGCTCTCACACCCTGCGATGATAACAGAGCCCAACAAGAAGGACTCCTCTTCCTTCCTGGCAAGGACTCAGCCAATGAAAAGCCATGGGATCTTTGTTGACTATAGCCCTCCCAACTTCCTTTTCCCTTATATAAAAGAGTTCTCCTTCTCTTGCCTTGGGGGAACTTGCACATGGCTCACACACCCCAAATCGGCTGATCCCAAATAAACCTATCTTTTCTGGAGAACTATCCAGCAGCTTATTTGTTTAGGTGAATAGTTTCCATATTTCCTTCTGTAACCAAATAATTCTGCATAGTGCACTCAGACTCAAACTTTCAAGCAAAGAATTTGGTAACATAATATCTCCAATCTAATCTATACGGGACCAGAGACTGAGCAATAATGAAGTTCACACTTTTGAGCCTGAAATTCAAAATGCTTCTTGACTGCCCCTCAGTTATTTCTAGCTTTATTTTAACCAATTATCTTTAAATTTCTGAATCTTTCCTATGCTGTAGTCAAAGTAATCTATTTTTTCTGTATTTTGTGTTATTTCATCACATTATTTGACTCATTCTGTGGTTCTTGCTTAATTTCCCTCCTCACGTTTCTTTTCATATACAAATACATCCTTCAAGATTCAGTTCACATCTGTCCTTATCCATTAACAATCCTCTTAATTCTTAGAGGCCATACAAACTGGTGTTACTCGAAACACTAAAGATTCTTGTCCACAGTAATCATTTGTCATACACTACTGTGATACTGTGATTTAGAATAAGCAATACATATTTGGTCTTCATCTGTTTCTAGCACACTTCCTAAAACCCTTGTAATTTCCTAACTGATGAGAGCAATGAAAGTGTCATTTCTTATGTTAATGAGGTGACTTTTGGACCACACCTAAGGATGGGGACTCAGGAGAACCAATCTTGTGATTACAGAGTTGGAACTTTTAGTCCTGCCCTCGACCTCTGGCGAGGGGAGAGGGGCTAGAGGGTGCATCAATAGCCAATGGCCAATGATTTAATCAATCTTGTCCATGTAACGTAGATTCCGTAAAAACTCAAAAGGACAGGGATCGAAGAGCTTCTGGGCTGGTGAACACATGAAGATTTGGGGAGACCGGCACACTTCGAGAGGACTTGTAAGCTCTGTGCCCTTCCTCCATATCTCGCCTTACGCATCTCTTCCATCTGCTGTTGCTGAGTTATATCCTTTTATAATAAACCAGTGATCTACTAAGTAAAATGTTTCTCTGAGTTCTGTGAGCCACTCTAGCAGATTAGTCAAAACCAAGGCAGGGAGGGGTGTAATTGGAACCACCAATCTATAGTGGTTGGTCAGAAGCACAGGTGACAATCTGGGCTTTTGATTGGCATCTGAAGTGGGGCAAGGGGTAGACTTGTAGGACTAAGCCCTTAACCTATGGGATCTGACACTATCGCTGGGTAGCTGATGTTAGAATTGAGCTGAATTGTAGGACACCCAGCTGGTGTCTAAGAATGGCTTAGTGGTGGGGAAACCCCATGGTCACACACTGGAATTGGCTGCAGAACCTTTTAAATATTTTGTGTTATCTTTGTTGTTACTCTATACAACCATCCATTTCTATTGTGTTGTACTAATTGGTGTATAATTATATTTTATTTGGATTGCAAGATTATACATTCCATATAAGAATCATTTCTTAAATATCTCTGCACCCTAATAGCACATGTATATTCCAGTGTCTTGAATTAATTGGTTAATAAATCAATAATTTGATATTTTAAAAAATTTGTCTAAAACTAACTATGGCCCATAACTAACTTTGGGCAATAAACTCTAAGCCAGAACATTAAAATTCTATTCAAGATTTCTATTGAACAGAAATAGATAAATAATCAGAAGGGTAACTTACCCCAATTTTATCCTGTCAAACTAACAACCTGCAGAGCAGAGATTTACCAAAATTTAGATTAAATATTTTGATAAATATGGAGTTCTCTACCAGAATGATCTGAGAAGAAACAGATATGAAACTCTATACATAAAATGTATACATTTCATCATCTCTTTCTACTTCTTACAACATAAGATACCAGAAACACTTTCTGAGTTAATGTTTCATGGATTTTCAATGAACAATTTTTAATTCTGGATTTCACACACCAAAAACATTAGTCCTTATTCTTTTTCTTCTAAGAAACATATCCTCAATGAACTAGAAAGCTTGTAGCACTTGCCAGTCCTGGCATGAAGGATAAAGAAAATGTTTATTTTAAAAATTCATACATTTCTGAAATTGTAAACAATTCTTATGAATCAAATTTTAATTAACAATATGCCATTAATAAAATTTATTAAAATATTATATTCTAATATTATAATTACTCTGTTAACTATTAATGATATTTACAGTATATTTCTTAATGAAAATTTAACACTGACATCACAAAGTAATGAGTGAACATAAATATAGCTTATACAAGTTACTATACAATTTAGATTCAATCCTCACCTTCAGTACTTGTCATTTTATTTTCATGAATAATCTCAACAGCTTCCTTAGGGGCACCAAATAAGACCAACGCTTGTGATGTGGCATTGTCTTTTTAAAAGAAAACAAAAATTTCAGTGAACAGTTAATATTCATTTTTAAAATAAGCAAAATAATGTACAAAACTATGTTGTGAAAGTGCTGTCCTTGAAAAAGCAACTAAAATATAGATATTAAACAAAACCCACAATAGAATATCTTTAGATGTTTTCCGTGTTTTTCATTTGGCTTAACTCTCACAAGAAGGTATTCAAAATAGCATGCAGCTCTTAAAAGCAGAGAGATAATCCAGAGTGACATCACCAAAATGGTGGGGTAGGAGACACTAGACTCCATCCAACAAACTTCAACAATTAGACAGCTATCCACAAACAAAAATAGCTCTGGGAGAGCTCAAGAGTCCACTTAAAAAACTTCAACAACATAGTGGAACAACAACAATGACAGAGAACAACCACACAAAAAGGAAAGGAAGACAGCTTCATTTTGTCTGCATTATCCCACCCCCTAGGTCCACACTGCTCAGTGCCAAGAGGGAACTCTCTGGTCTGAAATAGCTCCTCTCACTAGGAAAGGGTGAGCAACCAGCTTCCCCACCCTTTTGGGACACTGCACAAAGGACCATCTTTGGTTTCATCCCACCCAGAGATCAGCAAAGCTGAGAAGTATAAAGATGGCTTGGCACATGGAAGAATGGCAGAGGCTACTAGTATCAGTCATGCAGCAGCAGTGATCATGATTTACAGTGGCCTGCTCTGCAGAGGACCTCAGCTTCTTTGCTGGCAAAGTTGTCCTTCAGAAATGAGGCAGAAATAGTTTCCCAAACAAGAGCTGAGGGAGTTCATCAACATTTGACTTTCTTTACAAGAAATGCTGAAAGGAGTTCTTCAAGTTAAAAGAACACTAATTAGCAACACACAAACATGAAAATATAAAACATATCAGTAAAAGTAAGTATATATTCAAATATAGAATACTCCAGTACTACGGTGGTATATTAATCACTTAACCCTAGTATAAAAGTTAAAGGACAAAAGTACTAAAATAGTTATAACTGCAATAATTTATTAATAGACACCAAATATAAAAGATGTAAATTGTGACATCAAAAACACAAAATGTGGAAGGTGGGATGTAAAAGGGCAGAGATTTTGTATGTGATTGAAATTTAGTTGCTATCAGCTCCAAACAGACTGTTATATCTATAAAATGTTTCATTTAAGCCTTAAGGTAACCACAAAGCAAAAACCTATAGTATTACAGATACACAAAAGAAAAAAAGAAGGGAGTCAGTATACCGCTATGAAAAATCATCAATTCAATAAGACAGCAAGAGAGGAAGAAATGAACAAAAGAACTACAAAACAGGCAGAAAACAATCAACAAGTAGCCATTAGGAAATCCTTACTTATCAATAATCACTTTAAATGTAAATGAATTAAACTCTCCAATCAAAAGGCACAGAGTAGTTGAGCAAATTTAAAAAAAAAAAAAAGACTCAACCATATATATATATATATATATATATATATATATATATATATATATATATATGCTATTACAAGAGACTCATTTCAGCTTTAAGGGCACATAGAGGCTCAAAGTGAAGGGATGAAAAAAGATATTCCATGCAAATGGAAACCAAAAGATATTAGAGGTAGCTGATCATATATATATATATATATATATCTTATGACCTCATATATATTTACATCAGACAAAACAATCTCATTTACAATAGCATGAAAAGAACAAAATGCTTAGGAATAAATTTCACCAAGGTACTGAAACATCTATATACCAAAAACTGTAAGATATTGATGAAAGAGACTAAAGAATGCAAACAAATGGAAAGAGTTACTCTTCATGGATGAGAAGAGTAAATATTGTTAAAATGTCCATTCAGTTCAACTCTTATCAAAATTCCAATAGCATTTCTCACAGAAATTGTTTTTTAAATCCTAAAATTCATTTGGAACATCAAAAGACTCCTAATAGCCAAAGCAATCTTGACAAAGAAGAATAAAGCTAGAGGCATCACACTTCCTTATTGCAAACTGTGTTACAAAGCTATAACAGTCAAAACAATACGGTACTGGCATGAAAACAGACACATAGATCAGTGGAACAAAATACGGAATCCAGAAATAAACCCATGCATATACAATCAATTAATATTTGACAAGGGAGCCAAAACTACTCAATGAGGAAAGGATAATCTCTTCAATAAATGTTGCTGGGAAAACTGGATATTCACATACAAAAGAATGAAACTGGACCCCTATCTTATATCACTCACAGAAATTAACTTGAAATGGATTAAAGACTTAAAAGTAAGACCTGAAATCATAAAATTCCTAAAAGAAAACACAGGGAAAAAGCTCCTTGACATTGTCCTTGTAAGGACCTTTTGGCTATGATACCAAAAACACAACTAACTAAAACAAAAAAAACAAGTGGGACTACATCAAGCTAAAAAGTTTCTGTACAGGGACTTCCCTGGTGGCGCAGTGCTTAAGAATCCACCTGCCAATGCTGGGGACATGGGTTTGATCCCTGGTCTGAGAAGATCTCACATGCCACAGAGCAACTAAGCCCGTGTGACAAACTACTGAGCCCGTGTGCCACAACTACTGAGGCCCACGCCCCTAGGGCCCGTGCTCCACAATGAGAAGCCACCACAATGAGAAGCCCGCGCACCACAACAAAGAGTAGCTCCTGTTCAATACAACTAGAGAAAGCCTGCACACAGCAATGAAGGCCCAATGCAACCAAAATAAATGATAAATAAAAAGTTAAAAAATTAAATATAAATATAAATAAATAAAAAAGCTTCTGTACAGCAAAAGAAACAATCAACATAATGAAAAGGCAACCTATAGAATGGGAGAAAATATTTGCACACCATCTATCTGATAAGGGGTTAATATTCCAAAATACACAAGGAATTCATAAAATTCAACAGCAGTAAAACAAATAATCTGATTATAAAATGGGCAAAGGACCTGAGTAGCCATTTCTCCCATGAGTACTAACCAAGGGAACAAAAAACAAAAGACAGTACTCCAAGTACTAAAACCAAGAATGAAAGAAGGGTATTACTATTTTACAGAGTGCTTTATAAGGGAATACTATAAACAAGATTCTACCAATAAATTAGATAACCTGGATGAAATGAACAAATTCTTAGAAAGCCACAAGCTATCAAAATTGACTCAAGAAAAAACAGAAAATCTAAACAGAACTATAACAAGTAAAGAAATTAAATCAGTAATAAAAATTCCCCCACAAAGAAAAGGCCTTGGCCAAATGGCTTCACTGGTGAATATCACCAAATATTTAACGAATGCCTCACTGATGCTTCTTTAACTTTGCCAAAAATTATACAGAGAGAAGAGAACACTTGCCAACTCATTCTATGAGCCCTGTATTATCCTGACAGGAAAGCTAGACAAAATATTATAAGAAAATAAAATTATACACAAAATATTTCCTTATGCACATGGATCCTCAAAAATATACCAAACCAAATCTAGTGGCATATAAAAAGAATTATACCTCATGTCCAAGTGAGATGTATTCCAGAAATGTTTCAACATATGAAAATCAATCAATGCAATACTAACCACACATTTCAATAGATGCAGAAAAAGTGTTTGACAAAATTCAATCCCATTCATGATAAAAACACTCATCAAAATAGGAATAGTAGGAAACTTCCTTCACAAAGGTGAAAAATCCACAGCTAACATCAGATATTACATGAAAGAATGAAGTTTTTCCCCTAAGATCATGAAAAAGATAATCATAGCTACACTTTGCCACTTCTATTCAATACTGTTCTGAAGATTGGAGCCAGTCATTAGGCAAGAAAATTAAATAAAAGGCATCGAAAATACAATTTAATAAAGGCATCAAAAAGAATAAAATATTTAGGAATAAAATTAACAAAAGAAGTGCAAGACTTGTTTGGTTAAACAAGTTTCACTAGAATTTACAAAACTGTTGAAAAAATTAAATACCTAAATAAAGAGAAAAATATCCTATGTTAGTGGATTCTAAGACAATTTTGTTAAGACACCAAAACTCTTCAAATTTATCTATAGGTTCAATGCAATTTCTATCAAATTCCAGCAGCTTTTTGTTGTTGTTGTTTTTCAGAAATTCTCAAATTGACCCTAAAAATAACATGGAAATGCCAGGGACCCAGATTAGCTGAAATAATACTGAAAAAGAAGAGCAAAGTTGGAGGAATCATACTTCCTGATTTCAAAAATTACAAATCTAAATAATCAAGACGGTGTGGTACTGGCACAAGGACAAACATGTAGATCAATGAAATAGAAGTGAGATTCCTGATATAAAGCCATATTTACGGTCAGTTGAATTTTACAAGGGTGCAAAAAGACTATTCAATGAGAAAAGAATAGTCTTTTTATCAACAGATAGTACTGAATATATGAATGTAAAAGAATGAATTTTGATTCCTACCTCAAACCATGTACAAAAATTAACTCATAATGGATCATAAACTTAAATGCAAGAGCTAAAACTATAAAACTCTTATAAGAAAATGAAGGGGTAAATATGACATCAAAGGAACAAGCAATTTTAAAAATTAAATTGGCTTCATGAAAATAAAAATTTTTCTGCTGCAAAGGACACTATCAAGAAAGTGAAAGTAACTGAATTACTTTGCTGTACACCTGAAACACTGTACATCAAGTGTAGCTCAATTTTTAAAAACTCACATAAAAACTCCCCAAAAAAAGAGAAAACATAACCTGTACCATAAGCAAAAACATTCATAAATCACATATCTAATAAAGGTCTAGTTTCTAAAACATATAAAGAATTATTATGACTCAAGAACAGAAAAAGACTAATAATCCAATTTAAAAATGGGCAAAAGATTTAAAGAGACATTTCTCCAGAGAAGACATACAAGTGACAGTAAACATATTTAAAAATCCTGATCATTTGTGATTAGGGAAATGCAAATCAAAACCACAATAAGATGCCACTTCACACCCACTAAAATGGCTATAATAAAGTTTAAATAAATAACAAAATTTAATAAGTGTTGACAAGGGGGTAGAAAAACTGGAATCCTTATACATTGCCATTTGGAACGTAAAACACTGCAGCTGCTTTGGAAAAAAATTGGCATTTAGAAAGTTAAATATCAAGTTACCAAATGACCTAGGAATTCGAGTCCAAAGTGTAGACCCAACAGAAATGAAAATAAACGTCCACATAAGAACTTGTACTTGAATATTCATAACATTATTTATAATAGTCCAAAAGTGGAAACAACCCAAATACCCATCTACTGATGAATTTATAAAACAATATGTGGAATATATACACAATGGAATATTACTCAGCCACAAAAAAAAGAATTTCGACAAAATTCCAGTTTAAAAGAAGGCAAGGGCTTCCCTGGTGGCGCAGTGGTTGAGAATCCGCCTGCCGATGCAGGGGACATGGGTTCGTGCCCCGGTCCGGGAAGATCCCACATGCCGCGGAGCGGCTGGGCCCGTGAGCCGTGGCCACCGAGCCTGCGCGTCCGGAGTCTGTGTTCCGCGACGGGAGAGGCCACAACAGTGAGAGGCCCGCGTACCACAAAAAAAAAAAAAAAAAAAAAAAAAAGGCAGACACACAATGCCAACTATTTTATCAATTCATTTCTATGAAAATTCCAAAACGGTCTCCTATCCTCCCTCCCCACACACCCCGCTCGCCAAATAAATCCCTGCTGTGAGGGCAATTCTGTTACCTAGGAAGTCCTGATATAAATGTTAACGTTGAGAGGTGGCAGCGAGTTGACCCTAAAATCCCGTAGGCGGAGAATCACTGCGTCCGGACGTTCTCGCGGTGTCTCGAGGAGAATTCGCTGCTTGATGCTGCAGTCAATCATGGCGGAGCAGATGCTGCTCCGTGAGTTGTCCAGCTGGACTGCCTTGCTTCAGGCCTCTGCGCTTGCGCGTCTCCGCCACGACCTGGCTGGGGCGCTGGTGTTGGCGAAGCGGCCACTGGGCAGGACTGAAAGTGGTCACACACACACACACACGGGGAAGGCCTGGCCGCCTGCGCGTGTGGGACCGCAGGTTGGCGGTGATGCCAAAAGGCTCGCTGACGGGCAGGTAGGCCTTCACGTCATGGGGGTGCGGGCCACCTGGGACTCCTCGAAGAGGCGGCCCCACTTCTGTACAGGACGCCACCAAGCACTTGTTCCTGACCCCGGCTCTCCGCAAGGTATTGGGCTCCAGGAACCCGCGCTGGCGGTCAGCATGCGGCGTAGAGGCGGCGCCGGGCGGACGGTGGGGGCGATCTGAGTGGCATCCCTGGGCGGCGTCACATCTAGGACCTCGAAGCGCACGCCCGCGTGTTCTCCCGGCACAGCGCCCCCACTGGAGGCCGGCCACGACGCTGTACTTGCTCTCGTTGAGGGACTGCACATCCCTGGTGATGTCGGTGGGGATATCGGGTCTGGTGCCAGCGCACGAGATATTCCGGGTCTAGGCCACATCCCACTCGTACTTCTCTTCCAGGTAGTTGGCCAGGCCAATGCTTGAGCTCCTGGTGGGCGGACACCGCGCCCCTGATGTCCACCGCTAGGCCATTGGTGAAGGGCCGCGCTTTCAAGTGCAGCGGATTGCGCTTGTTGCAGGTCTTGGACAGGGAAAGCACATTCGACTTTTCGGAGACGGTCTCACGGTACCAGATGACATGGTTGGATTTTTTTTTTTTTTTTGCGGTACGCTGGCCTCTCACTGTTGCGGCCTGTCCCGTTGCGGAGCACAGGCTCCAGATGCGCAGGCTCAGCAGCCATGGCTCACGGGCCCAGCCGCTCCGCGGCATGTGGGATCTTCCCGGACTGGGGCACGAACCCGTGTCCCCTGCATCGGCAGGCGGACTCTCAACCACTGCGCCACCAGGGAAGCCCTGGATTTCTTGATAGGGGATGCAAGTGTGGTCCTTCAGGCAGATCACCAGGTGCAGCTCAACAGCACCTGCAGTGATGTGTTCCCCAACTCCTTGATGATGCACCGCTCTCTGGGATCCGACTTGGCCTGCGGCTTCAGCCCCTCCACCTGACCAGTTTGAGCAGGTTAGCTGGCTTCTTGGCTTCCACAGCGAGCCTGAAGACCAGGCTTACACTGAACTTCACGTGAGTGCGTGTAGTGGGCGTGCTCAAAGGTCGTTATGGTGCCTGTCTTCACCAGGAACTGGTCGACACCCAACAGGCCCACGATGTTACCGAAAGGCAAGTAGCTTTGTGGTTGCCGGGGGCTGGGATGGAGGGTGGCAGCTAATGGTATAGGGCTGCTTTTTGGGGTTATGAAAGTGTACTGGAATTAGATAATGGTGATGGTTGCACAACCTTGTGATTATACTGAAAAATACCCAATTGAAAGAGGTGAATTTTTATGGTAGTGTATGAATCATAATTCAATTTTTTAAAGTTAAATACAGTATTATTGATATCAGCACTGAATAAAGCTACATGCTGAGTGAATCTCTGCATGATGAGTCAATTTTCATATGAGTCTGATTTGACATCCAGTCCTATTTATTATCTCTATGATATGTGAAGGGAAATTTGTAACTTTAAGTAATTATATTGGAAAAGTAAAAAGGCTGAAAATTAGTGATTTAAGCATCCAAATTAAGAATATAGGGGAAAACAAACCCAAAGAAAGTAGAAGGAAGATAAGGGGGCAATAATATCTGAAATTAACAGAAAGCAAACCAACAACAACAAGAAAAAAAACCCTAGAGATAATTTAAAAGGTGAGAAGTTACCATTTTGAAAAATATAGCACCAATTAATACATCTGGCAAAATTGATCAAGACAAAAGAGAAGAAACAGAAGAAACAAATACAATTTATGAATGTAAAGCAGAAATATCGCATAAGAGGATATAAAAATAAAACATTATTAACAATATTGTATCATTACATGTAAAGTTTAACCAAATGAAGTAAATAAAATTCAATACATGTTCACAATTTATAGTAAACTATAAAAAAACTAAAAAAATCATATTTAGTGGTGGAACATTAAAAGTCTCATCTTAAAAATCAGGAACAGGGAGATAGGTGAGCACATTTTTATTGCCTACCTTTAGCAGACGAGTACTAAAGGATCTAGACTAAACAATAGAAGAAAGTAAAAATATTAACTCATTTTCAGATTGTCTAATATTAGTGAATTAATGACAGTTAAAATTATGAGGTTAAATATGTAAAACTATATAATAAATGTATATTAGCATATTTACATATATAAAACTAAATGTGATTTGGAAGAAATGAGAGAACACAGTGTACTGTTTCTTAATGTGCACTATGAGTTCACAGATACTCGATTTTATCAGTGTTTGTTGTCCTTTACATATGTTACAGATATTTTTACATGTATGAAATATTTCCTATTTCAACATAGAAAGGTACTATTCTCTAAAAAAACAATATTATACAGTATCTGCCTTTTATATGGAAAGGATACATTATGAAAAACAATACATAGAAAAACTAAGGCAATATCAGTATCTTAATACAAGTAAATAAGTGATGCTGCCATGAAATGCACTTAGTGAATATATTGCCTGAGAATCCAAATATTACAGGCGGTAAGTTTGTAAAAATGTACTTTTAATTTTAATAGAAATTAGTATCCCAGAGCTAACTGTTTGTAAACAGGACTCATGTGAAAATACTGTTGGTCAGCATGTTTAAGATATGGCTGTGACTCTACAGAACAATTGGAAAGTTTAATAATTTATGTTTTATTTCAACTGAGAGCACAGAATAATCATCCAGTTTGCTAAGCTTTATTTTAGTATAATAAGAATTTTGATATAACCACAGTAGTTGCAGGGTGATTTACACAATATAAGAAAAGGATTTATTTTTGATGTGAAGAAGAGTATTATTATGTTGAATATCATCTGGTAGAAGTTAATAAATAAGATCTGAGGTTGTGTTCTTGTGATGTTAATGACAAACTTTTTCAAAGGTTGGTACATAATTAGGTTCAATACATCATGCAGCAAAGATTGCTTTGGGCTTAAAAGTTTAAAATTTGCTAAGACTTCTAAGTTTCTGTAGTTTGAACATGGACATCTCAATGCTTTGCTTGATAAGCTGAATGTTCTTTATAGTATTTGTTGTTGTCTTACAAAGAGGATAGGGAGCTTAATGATGGTATGATGCCAAAGAGATAGAAATTAATTTTAACTGATAATCACTGTTTATGCCAGCGTTCCAAATATTGGTCCTAATGTCATTTAAATACAAATATCCTGAACTTACTAAGTACATTTCAAAAGACAATTTATTAACCATATTATTTTCCACACAGTTAGCCAGGCAGATGTATTTCCATTTTGTATGCATTTGCAGGAATAACCTATATTAAAGAACACTTACATTCCACTGTATAATGTGATGTGTGGTTGTATCTGACTGTATATTTCTCCATTGCATAGACAGAAATTAGGTGTCCTGTCGTGTTTAACACGATTAACTTTCCCTTAATGTACCACACACAAGAGCTTTTGCTTGCAATCCAGTATGGACTGGTCACTTTATGTTTCAGTACAAAATAAAGAGTCTTTGTCAGGTTATTCAAAGGGAAGTCACCAGCTCAGCTCTCTGAAGTCTTGGAACAAACTATTAGCTTTTAATTAACATTATAATTAATCCAAAAATTTTCAGTAGTTCTTTTCAAATATTTAAACTTGAGATAGGCACAAGTATAATTTGATTAGCCTATCTCTTTCCAAATTGTATCTTTGGGAAAATTGTTTTATGTGAGAAACCTGGTCCAGTTTGCTAATCTGAGGTTGAAGTCATTTTCCAGACATGAAAAGTTTTTGCTTAAACGTCACTACATAAAATCTGTGAAAATGAAATAACATCAATTTTGTCAAATAATATTAATAGAATGAATAAAGAGCTAAAAACCAAACTTACTGAAATATTCTGAAAGTAAATGTGGTGCTAAGCCACTAAAAACCCTACGCAAGATTCGTAATCCTACATGAAATCCATTGTGCCATATCCTCAACTATGTTTGGAATACTAAATGACTGCTTTCTTTTATAGCCCAAATAAGACTGTAGTGCTTTGATTGCAGTAATAGCCCCACTAATTTTCCCCTTCCAGTGTTCACCTTCTTTTTCAATGTGACTTTGCAGAATCTACCACTAAGAGGTGGAGTCTAATCCCTTGCCTTTTGACTCTAGGCTGGTCCTGTGACTTGCTTTGGCTGATAAAATATAGCAGAAATGATAGGGTGCCAGTTTTGAGCCTTGGCCTTGTGACCTTCTGTTCCCCCTCGTAAACCACGAGGTCAGGCTGCTGTAAGAGTATGCGAGACAACATGGTGCAGGGCTGAGTCAGTGTGGTTTTCCCAGCCAACACCCTAGGCCTGTGAAGGCCCAGCTCAAATGAGCAAGATCTGTAATGATGCTTAGCTGGCCTATGGCTTACTGCAGATGCGTGAGTGAGCCTTCCTGGGCCCACTTGAGAACCACCCAGTACAAGTGAGCTAAAATGAATGTTTATGATGCCCTGTGTACCTGCATTTTTTGTGGTTGGTTGTTACATGGCCTTAGGGCAGCAATGGATAACTCATATGAAGACTATTGTTCCCAGTAAGTATTCGAGACAAAATTCTATACCAAGGATTGGTAGACTTTTTTTTATAAAGGTCTAGATAGTAAAAATTTTTGGCTTAGTGAGTCACATGCTATCTCTGCTGCATATTCGTCTTTGTTTTGTTTCTTTTGTTTCTTTTTACAACCCTTCACAAATGTAAAAACTATTCTTAGCTTTTTGGCTGTACAAAAAGGCCTGCTGACCAGATTTGGCTCATGGGCTGTAATTTACTTACCTCTGTTCTATATCAGGCAAAAACATGATATTGCTAACATGATGCAGAATAAAAGATGCAAAAGGGGCTCAAGTTGCAAAGTAATGTGGTAAAATCTAATACAATTTTTAAAATAGAATTATACAAGTATTTTTTTTTCATTTTTAATTTTGTATGTTTCTCTTCAGTGGTGTGCTGGTAAAATTTTAATAACCACCTGTCACCATACCACCAATTTCAACCAGTCAGTGGAGTGGAATTGAGAAGAGATGTATACAATTGGCTCACATGAGCTAGTAAGAGCTGACTCCAGCAGACCATTGTACTACCTACCTATGGTACTGCTTATACTGTAGTTCAGTAGTAATTATATAATAAATTGATTATAATCCATACAGTGGGTTTTCCTTAAACTGATTTACTCCTTTTGCTTACCTCACCTTCCTGATCCCAGTAAATTTTGGTTTTGTGACCCCCCTGGTCCTGGAGAAGACTACTGTCCTTACAACTGTCTTCTGTGAGTGACCTGAGTCGCATTTATCTATGACCTAGTTTCAAAGAAAATCCCTTAAGGATAAACTTACCTTTCTTTGTTTGATCTCCTCCAGTGGAAGAAAAGGAAATTATCTTATTTTCAGGCATGGTTATTTACAGTCCTTTGAAACCTAATTAAAAAGAAAAACATTTAACTATCATGAATCAAAATTAGTTTTAATTACACTAAAAATTGTCAACTCAAGAACTGGTAATGTCAGGATAGGTTTCTAATAGTATGCAATTTATATGTGTAAAAATCAATACTAAATTATGTTAAAATGTAAGGAAACCAACAATATACTCTTTTTCCTGTGAGGACTTCTATGAACCTATTTAGGAAAACCAAATATAAAAATTCTCATTAAAGAGGCATCTTTGATCCCCTGCTCTGCTGTTAGCTTAAACAGACACTGGGTCTGAGTACTAGATAATTTAGTATTCATCATTGAAGCTGTGGGCTCAAAGCCCTTTGGGAATTCTAGAACCTACATTGTTTCATTTCATGTGATAAAGTTAAACCTTGCTGTCATCTCTTCTTTACATTCCCTCAGTTCCTTTTTTAAAAATATGTTTTATTATGGACCAAGTCAAATATATACAGAGGTAGAGAGAATTACCAATGTAATTTGCTTGCAATAATGGCCTCAAAATTTCATGGGACGAAAGTGAATTAAGGTGATTCTTACCCAGCACAAACTCAAAGGGAACCCAACGCACAAAAGGACTAGATAATACAAGTCAACAGAAAAGGAAGGATAGCAGAAACTGATCCAGAGTTACTTCAGAGTGTGAAATTATCAGATATAAACCACCTAACAACTATGCTTAACATGTTTATAAATATAACATCAACATTTTAAATTTCAGAACTAAAAATTATGTAAATTGATATTGCAGATTTGAAAAGAAGCTAGTTAGAAATCCATGAACTGCAAACTGCTATGTAACTGCAATTCTAAACTCACTGGTTCAATTTAAAAGCAGGTATGACAAGACTGAAGAAAGAATTAGTGAAAAAGTTCAGGAAAAAAACTATCTTGAATATAACAATACAGAAAATACAGAAGCAGGCATAAAATTCAGTGTGCTCAACCTCCACTTTCAGGAAGATGGAGTGAATGTAGTTATCCCTATTCCTTCCTCTACATAAAACAAAAAACCCTGGACATTATATATAAAACAATGATAAGACTTCTAAAGGTGGAGAGAAGAAGGCAGACGGGCTAGGCACCTTGAGATCAGAGGAACAATGAGGTGGTGAGTTTCCAAGATTTTCTTTTTGCCTTATACATCCCAGACTTGAAGCTAAAGAAACCAGAAACCCAGATATGCCAATGCATGCAGACCAAATAACACTCTGACAAAAGCCTGCTCTCTCTAGCCAAGGGACCAGGAAAGGGGCAGCTTAGCAAGAGAGAATATGTCTGGATAATCTCTCCACTCCAGCCAAGCACCACAGAAAAAACCCCACAAAGGCAGAGTGAGGAGCCTAGATGATTTCCACTTTTGCTAGGTGGAAACGAGGCACCCCCTATTTCCTGCTGGGGTAATGTCTGAAGACTCTGATGTCCTGTAGGAATCCAGGACTTCCATCCCCACTGGTTGGAGGCAAGCCTCCCCCATCTCATCGTCAATAGATACTGTGTGGGGAGACTGGACTTCCACACCTCCCAACAGCACTAATGAGTACCTCTTGTCTTTCCCACTGGGGTGGCCTCAGAGCAAGCTTAATAGTGAGTCTCAACTTTTACTGCAGTCCAGCAGTAACGAGGCCACACCCTCTCTGTGGTGTCAGTAGCGTCCATGTCTGAAGCAGTGACTAGGCACTCCTACCTCTCCCGGTGAAGGAAGTGTCAGTGAAGATCCAGTGGGGAGCTAGAACCCACAACCTATTCTGAGCAATAAGAAGTAGAAATTAAAACCTCAGTGAGATATCTATACACCTATCAGAATGGCTAAAACAAACAAACAAAAATAGTTGCAACACCAAATGCTGGCAAGGATGTGGAGAAACTGGGTCACTCATACACTGCTGGTTAGAGTGTGAGATCATATAACTACTATGGAAAATAGTTTAGCAGTTCCTTTTAAAACTAAAACTGACTTGTCAATATGACCCTGCAGTTGCATTCTTAAACATATATCCCAGAGAAAGGAAAACATATTTCTACTCAGAAACTTTTGCAAGAATATTCTTAGGAGCTTTGTTCATACTACCCAAAACCTGCACACTACCCAGATGACCTTCTGTGGTGCATAGTGAAACAAATTGTGTACATCTGAAATGTGGAATACTACCCCACAATGAAAGGGAACAGACTCTCTATACACTCAACAACTTGGATGAACCCCAAATTAATTATGCTGAGTGAAGAAAAACCCAATCTCAAAAAGCTTTGTATTGCATATTCCATTTTATTCATGAAATAACGTAATTATAGAGATGGAGACCAAATCATTGGTTGTCTAGGGCTAGAGGTGGGAAAGGGGTGACATCAGGGAGTGTTATGATGATGTACAGTTAAGTATCTTGATCATAGTGGTGCTTACACAGAGCTACACATGTAATAAAATTTCATAGAGCTATATATACACACACAAATAAGTGCATGTATTACTGGTGAAATCTGAATAAGCTCTATAGTTTGTGGTTTGATATTGTACTATAGTAACTTATGATGCTAACATTGAGGGATGGTGGGTGAAGCAGACAGAAAACCTTGTATATTTCTTTGCAACTTCCTGTGAATCTATAATTATCTTGAAATAAAAAGCTTAACAATATATAAAGCTATAAAAGAAAAGAAAAAAATGATACCTAGAAAATCCTCATGCTTGTGGAATTTAAGAAATAAACTATAAATAAACTATATAGAAGAACATGTCACAATGGAACTTAGAAAAAATTTTGGACAATGATCATGAATATAAACATACCATAACACGTGGGACAAAGCAGAGCAGCGATTGGAGGAGAGAGCGTGGAGGTGGGAGGGAGTCCATTTTAAAGAGGGTATCAAGGAGAAGTCCTCTTTGAGAAACTGATGGCTGACTATAATGAACTGAGGGAATGTGCCAAAAGATCTTAGGGAAGAGTCATCCAGGAAGAGCTGAGATGCAAAAGTCCTAAAGCAGGAATGAGCTAAGAATGGCCCAGAAAGAGTAATTGTAAATAATTAACTCTAGAACCAACCCTAATGCAAGAGCAGAAAATAACAACAAAAAGGTCTAGAACATTCCAGCTGACATTCATCCAAAGCATCCTATCAGCCTGGGCCTGATCCCTGCTGCCAGAAACCCTCATACTCTTTTCACCACGGCAGACTAGCTTGTTAACTTGCCCTTCACAGGTCTTGCCAGAAAGCTGATTGTTAAATTTTCATTAATTTTGCAAGTCAGTTGAAACCACGTGGTAGTTTGAAATCAGCCATGGTGAGTAGATTTATACCATGAAAATCAGCAAATGCCACAAATCAGGTCTTATTTCTGTTCGTGTTTTTGTCTTGAGAGGTGGTTATTAAATATTTATCAGTGCACTACTACCAAAAAACACAGATTCCTGAGAAGATGGGACATGAGCTACATTATTAGAGAACATGTAAGGCTACTGGAAGAGGGGATGAAAGAATTACAGATATGTTTATTGAATTGGGCTAGGTTATTAATGCTGGAATGAGTTCCACTCAGTTGGAAAACAATGAATAATTTGGTTCTAGAAATTGGGTCATGAGGACTAGAGCCATAAGAAGGGTGGGTAAGGGAGAGTGTTAATTTTAGGATAAAAAAGTTTAGACATCAGTTGTTTCAAACCTTACATCTTCTTAAATTCTCTATTTCCAATTTGTCTCTTTTGAAAAATATCACCCCCGGCTTCAGAGAGGAATTAGAAGGAATCAGATTTATATTCTAATTTAATATCACCAAACACATCTGTGCCCTTCATGGCCTCCTCCTGTTCTGACAATGCAGGGTATCCCTCTACTGGTTTGTCTTATCCCTCTACTTGTGCCAGGGAGCTCATAACATTCTCCCTCCTGATTTTTTGCTTCTAATTACAATTGTAAAATTCTTGTGCTCTTTTCTTAAAACAGTTGTTTCTGTTGGCATTTGTGAAGCCACACATTTTTTTCTTTTCAGTTCCCTCTCAATAAATGGAAATGCCTTTCCTTCCATTGCTATCATTCCTTATGAAAATCCCTGCATCAGATCATCCCCTTCACTCTCTCTCTATCCACTTAATCTATATTTTCTTCTAATGACTCATTATTACTTAACATATATTACAAGTTTATAATCGTTTCCTTTATTTCCTCTTTTTTCCATTAAAATTCAGAGTCTAGGTTTTTCACTGCTGTCGTCCTAGCATCTATAACAGTACCATTAAACAGAACTTTTTACAATGACGAAAGTGTTCCAAGTCTGTGCTGTCCAAAATGGTAAGCATTATACTAAGCCACATGATCACTTAGAATCACTATTCACTTGAAATGTGGCTAATGTAATTGCTGAATAGATTTTTAATTGTATTTCATTTTAATTAATTTCAATTTAAATCACCATATATGGCTAGTGGATACTATGTTGGACAGCACAGATCTATCACAATGCCTGGCACATTGGAGGGGTTCAAAAAGGTCTTGTTGAAAATGAAAGGATGCATGAATGAAAAAAAATCCATGAAAGAATGAAATACCTGCATTCAGCTTATAATCCTACAGATGTGGTTTGGGACTGTCACCTTCCCCTCCTTCTAGTCATGCTTTTTGGCATTGGCTTTGTTTCAGTTTTCAGTTAGAATTTTTGCTTGTTTCCAAACCTGAATAGCCTATGACATGTAGAATTCCTTTTGTTTCACCACTCTTAGGCTGGCATCTTGGCAAATCACTATATTCCTCAAATTTTGTTTAAAAAATGCAATTTCTGAGCTACCTACCTTTCTAGACAGAAAACCTTCTCATTTTAGCCATTTCCCCTCATGGTTTTATTTGTAATTGTTTGTTTTAAATATTCTTATTGTGAAATATTGAATAGCAATATTTTTTAAAAACTTTGCATCTTACAGTGCAGCCTAAGAAATAAGTGGTTAACAGTAACATTCAAATTCCAGTGTATTCCTCAGTGGTCACAGTTCCCTTCTTCCCTAACCAGAAATTGCAACCATCAAATATATAATCCCCATGGTTTCAGTTTATTTTTATTACATATGTATCTCAAAACAATATACTCTATAATACTGGTTTAGAGTTTTACATCTTTATATGAATGATGTTATACCCTACAAATCATTCTACAACTTTTTTACTTGTTTAGTACGTTTCTGAGATTTATCTGTTGTTACATATAGCTGTATTTCATTCTTTTTCACTGCTGTATAGAATTCTGTTCAGTTTCCTGTTGATGATCATTTCAGTTTTTTTCAAATATTTTCCCTATTGTAACTAAGTCTTCTATAAGATTCCTTTATACTTTGTGAATTATACTAGAGTATCTCTAGGGTATAAACATGGGGAAATACATGCTGGGTTGTGCCTTTTTTTTTAATCTCAACAGTTCTAGATATAGTCCTTTGTTATTAATATGCATTACAAAGATCTTCTCCTAGTTTATCCAGTGTTTTTATTTGAAGATAAATATTTTTAATGGAATTAGGCATGTAAATCAGCCACCTATTGCCCAGATCCACAAACAATATCAAAAGTCAGCCTTTAGACAACTTAGAGACTCATAGCCAACACCTACAAAATTTAAAACCTTAAAGTCAGTGACAGAAAGTACCATCTGCTCTTCTAAAAACCTAATAAGTTGTCTATATTTATAGATTTTATCTTTGTAAGATGCTGTTTGTTTGTATCCTTGTTATTTTAATGGCTTTGATAAGGCTATGAAGTTAACGTGCTACTTTCCTGTTCTTTCATATTCTCATAAAAATATTAAGCAACTTTACCTTAAATCATTTCAGTAGCCATGATTCATTCACACATTCTTTGCAGTAAACAGTGTAAATATGCTGATATTCTTCCAGTAATTATGAACACCATATTTATATGTTTACTCTCACTGGCTTTATCTATAATTCAGCTGGTTTATTTTATTCTAATCTAAATGTTAAAATCTACATTCTTTTCACAAAGAAGATTTTTTAAGAGATCTGACAATGGGAAGTACTTCATAAACTGTTATAATATTCAAAAATAATTACTTTTTTCCCCAACTTTTTACCCTATCATGAGCTGAGACCTTTAAGCTCATTTAAAATTATGGTTCAAACAAAAATTATGTCAAATATTCTATCTATATAGCTTCTAAATTCCTAAACCAGTTTAAATATAGCCAGTAAGGAGCACAGAATATAAATGCAAACCATCAATCAAGGCAGCAGATGGGAATCAGAGTCAGGATCCTGGCCAAGGCCAGTAACCAGAGATTTGGAACCTGACTGAGCAGAAGGGTGACCGACCAATCACTACTGAGACTAACGACCTAAAATGACTAAACCAAACCGCCAGTTATATTGGTTCTTCTTTAGTTGCAGATGAGAGAAATTCAGCATTAGCAGAAATGAAAACATAAAAACACACAAAACAAAAACAGGGAAAAATTACAACATTAAAAGGAGTATTTACGGAACAGACACTGGTTAATTAATGGAAAATATCAGCAGTCCATCTGTAAGAGAAGCAGGAATACAGGGACTCAAATACCATCAGCATTCTCTGTGCCTCAGCCGCAGATACTCTTTTCATACTTGTTCTACTTTTCCTTCTACAACTTGACTTTTTCTGTGTTTCAGAAATCTTGGTTGCTGACACCTCCTGAGTTTTATATTGTAGAGATTCAGCCACCAAAGAAATGTTGACTTTTTCTCAGATTTGATTCCGGTTATCTCAGGAGGATTTTAATTGGCCTTACTTGGACCAAGTGTCTATATTTGACCCAATCAAATATTGGCCTTCCTTATTGCTAGGAAGTCAGGATATTATTATTGTACTAGTTTGAACCTGCTTTCTATTCCTGACCACAGTTATGGCCAGGGTAAAATTGCTGTCTATTTACATAGCTGCACTCACTATAATTTGGGGGGTGATGGGTTTGGGGAGAAGATAGGGAAGACCAAGCAGACCCTCCTAGAGGCCCTATTCCAAAAATGGCAGGCAAACTCATAGGTGGTGGTTCTACACCAAGAGGAAGAATATTTTGTCAGTCATGCAGGGATGTTTCTAATAATTCCAGTTTTTCCAACAGTAAGCAAAGCTATGTTGTGAGGTAGAAAGCATTATATCGCTAAATGTGATTAAGGAGAAGCTACAAAATCATTTAAATATTGTATAGGAAAAACTTAGAAAATGTCTAGAGACTGGACTGAATTACTTTCTAAGATCCACTTCACTTTACTATTCAATAATTCTTAGTTTATTTCATTTCAACCATTCATGATTCGTTTCACAATTTTCAGTTTGTATCTTGTTTGTGTCACAGTGCTACTTGTTTAGGGTACAAAAGAATATTCTAGGGTACATATTCTGTACCCTTAAGGTATTCATCAATTTGATTATATCTTATATATTTTTAGTAATACCAAGGAATTTTAACACAAGGCCTAGAAGTTACATGTCCATGAGAATAAAAATATTCCTTGCCTCTTTACCACATGTTTTATATTCCAGCCACACCAGTCATAAAAACGAGCCTTGGGCTTCCCTGGTGGCGCAGTGGTTGAGAGTCTGCCTGCCGATGCAGGGGACGCGGGTTCGTGCCCCGGTCCGGGAAGATCCCATATGCCGCGGAGCGGCTGGGCCCGTGAGCCAGGCCGCTGGGCCTGCGCGTCCGGAGCCTTGCTCCACGGAGGGAGAGGCCACAACAGTGAGAGGCCCGCATACCAAAAAAAAAAAAAAAAAAAAAACAAAAACAAAAACACAAGCCTTACTTACACTGCCATGCTGTCATCCCTTGCACGTTCTTTTTACTCTTCCTTTCCTTAAGTCTCTATGTAATCGAGTGTAATATATATAATGTCTCCTTTTACTTCTCATCACAAAACAAATTTACTTACTCCTGCTCCCTTTCTTATATACTTTCTTATATAAATTCTGCCTTGACTGTTGCTTTCACAAACAGCATAGTTTTTCTAATCCTTTTATTTTTTGTTATACAATCGATTGTTTTGTGACAATGTTGAGGCTATTGCAAAATAGTAATGAAAATTGCAAAAAGACAAGGCATTTTTCTACATTTTTTTCTATCCATACCTATAATAGTTTCTTTTATAAATCTTTAAACTCTATTCCTCTGATTCCTAATCTCTTCTCTCTTTCTTTGATGGAGTTCTATTGACTTTATGTCTGTATTACATTCAACAGATTAAGATGCATTAAATATTACATCTCACAGTTTTACTAAAGCTGAGCACATCTTCAGAAAGATTAAATGTCATCTTTTTCTACAAATCAAATTAGTACTGAAAAAGCCAGTTTCTACACATATATTCATAAAGATATCTCGTACTGTGTTCTGAATTTGTCTGAGAAATGAGCTTTCACCTTTTGGCAATTACTTGAGACATAAAGAACGGCAAGCAAATCAAGTCAGTTTTTATGACATTAAATTATTTCGTAGGTCAATATCATGTATTAAATTATTATTTCACCTCTGAGTCACATCAAATGATTTTACAGTGAGTGTACTGAGAAACACTTGCTGACAAAATATAAAGTATGACAAAATATAAAGTACTTGTCGTTCATATTCAATAACTACTTTGTCTCAAATGTAAAATAACAAATTCTTATAAATTTGACTTTTAAAATTCTTATGGAATAAATTCTTTATTAATTGGAAAATAATATTCCATTTTACTATGAGATAGCTTTTGCTCCTGAAGAAATGTGCCTTTTGATTTTACTTTTTTAGAATTTTCATAACTATTTATAGATACTTCTACCTATTTCTGATAGCCATTTTGTGGAATGCAAGAAAAGTATGAGAATAACCACTGCCCTCCCAAAGTTTCAGTTAATTTGGAGATATTACTGACTAATGAAATAGAGGGGTCTTGACCCAAGGAAAACAAAAATGATAGCTTATATTTAAAACATACCACATATGCATTTACTCTTCACAACAACCTGTGAGCTAGGTACCATTACCGGCCCTAGTTTGCAAAGGAGAAAGCACTTGCCAGTGTCTTGTAGCTGGCAGTGCAGCACTGGATTTAGCCCTGGAGTCGAGCACCATGCTGTACTCCTGCTAAAGAGGGCCAGTGTTCCTAGGGTGAAACAGAAGTAAGAAAAGAGTTCTCAGGACCCTCTAATGTGCTGTTGACTTTAATATAAGAATAAACTGCAATATGTTCCAGTCATTTGTAAAATGTAAACCTGGTTGAACTTTGGAATCTGGGGAAATGATTACAAAGTCTCAGACTACAGAATTAGTCTCAAAATTAAATAGATTTAAAGCTTAAATGTAAAAGAAAAACAGCAGCTAGAGGAAACTTTATGTAAAAATAAGATGAGAAAGGCCTCAGCATAGCAGCAAAACACATAATATTCTAGAGAAGATATGGCTCCACAAAAATTTAAAGCCACCTTGCTATAAAAAATATTACTCAAATCAGGAAGAGATTATTAAAACGTGGGTAACAAAGTAGTTTCTGGCTTAATATATAAATAGAAAACTTGGTTTAAAAAATGAAACATACAAACAGAAAAAATTAACAAGGACCTGGAACTGGCAATCCCTATACACACACAGGCTCATGCTCATACACACTGGGGGGAGACAGAGCAAATTAATATAGGAAAACTGTTTAGCCATCAGTCATTAATAAAAAAAAACATTTTTTCAGAGGTTATTATACAGTAAAGTAATAGAAGAATCATGTTATCACGTAGGAAAAAGTAATAGATGTGCAAACTGCAAAGGGATGTCACCTGCAGTGATGACATATTTACATTCTGAATGGATTACCTAAATCCTGTAGGGGAGAGAAAATAGTATATAATATAAATAATATAATTTCTCTTTGAGAAAGGAAACCATAAAGTTTCTTAAACAGATGTCTTTTAATTCACGGAACCATACTTAATGAGTTAGAAAATGAAAAGAAAAATCACTTTCACCTAGATATTCTTTTTTTTCAGGTACCCACGTTGTACATCACTTATCTTCATTAATCATTCAAACTAGAGAACATTTGCAACCCCTGGAACCAGAGAATCTGTTTATTAACAAAAGTAAGCTTGAACTTGAGATTGCTTCACTGTGAGAGTTAGGTTCTAATGTGCTAGGTTTTCCAATCACTCCATGTAAAAAGATAAGCACCTGCTTATAAAATTATTTCTCTGCCATCTAAAATGTAACCTTTTCATTTTTCAACACTTTTGGAACATGTATATATAATTATGAGATATGATAAGGCACAGCTACTATAAGAAAAAGTATTGGTTCATAAATCAAATTTATTTTGATCACTTCACATATATCTGCACCTACAAAGAATTATCTCCCAAAAAGATTAGCCTTTGTTTTTCCAAAATTGAAATATGCTAGAACAGCCTTGCTTGAATAAAAAGCAGGCCTCTGATAGCTTCTTAACCTAACCACAATAAGCCTAGTGTGGGACTTTATTCATTCTTAATTTTTTTTTTTTTTTTTTTTTTTTTTTTTGCGGTACGCGGGCCTCTTACTGTTGTGGCCTCTCCCGTTGCAGAGCGCAGGCTCCAGACGCGCAGGCTCAGCAGCCATGGCTCATGGGCCCAGCCGCTCCACGGCATGTGGGATCTTCCTGGACCGGGGCACGAACCGGTATTCCCTGCATCGGCAGGCGGACTCTCAACCACTGCGGCACCAGGGAAGCCCTATTCATTCTTTTTTTTTTTTTTTTTTTTTTTTTTTTACCGTACGCGGGACTCTCACTGTTGTGGCCTCTCCCATTGCGGAGCGCAGGCTCCGGACGCGCAGGCTCACCAGCCATGGCTCACGGGCCCAGCCGCTCCGCGGCATGTGGGATCTTCCCGGACCGGGGCACGAACCCGTGTCCCCTGCATCGGCAGGCAGATTCTCAACCACTGCGCCACCAGGGAAGCCCCCTATTCATTCTTAAATAACATTTTTTGTCAGCAATAAATATTAAGTGCACAGTGAAGCACTTTTGACTAAATATTCTTTTATATCTTAACTATTCTGAATTATATTTGGGGATTGTGGTAGAGTCAATACTATGTGTTCATTGCATAATTTTCTTTTCCTGGATACATAGGAAAACTAGAGTAGTCCTTGACCTTATAAACATTCCATTTGCTCTTCCAGCCCTCTTTTCGTTTCCACAGCAACCTTGGAAGCCACGTGTTCTGCATCTTAGAGCTACAGTGATAGAAACTGGGTCCCCGGGCCATCTCTTAAAAAACACCCACCCAGGAAAACTCCCTTGTCTACATCACTGTGACATCATTAAAAAAGAGGCCTTTGTTTCATTAAATCACTATGGTTTGTGAATTTTTACATAGCATAGTCTAAGCTGTTCTAATAGAGGATTGCATTATTAAAGCAATTAGCTGATTTAAAATATTGATCAGTAGTTTAAACCATAATTGTTTAAAAATGAAAAAGAGCAATAATAATGGAAATGGGTGAAATGATGATTCACTGTCTTCAAATTGACATAAGTGAACTATAAGTGATTACTCCTTTAATAATGTCATAGTAGAATATGCAAAACAGACCACTTGTATTTTATAAAGTTCTGTGTGTTGAAAGCTAAGAATACTTCCTGTGTAGTGAAGCATTTTCACATTTTTCTTGGAATATCTGAATTACAGACATTCTCAATTATGAACATATTTTGAATTTAGGAACATAATTTTTCATAGAAACAAGGTCATACTGTATTATTTCACATCTGATCATTTGTATACCACCATCAGTTTTTTTATTAGGTTCATGTACTCCCTATGCTGTAATTTAAGTAACTTACACCAATTCACATTTTAATATATATTTTCTACTTGATATTAAAATAATCACTTAGCTATAAGTATGGTCAGGGATGGTCACAAATTAATCTTGTTGTCACCAATGATATAAATACCCCTCTTAGGAACCTCTCTTACAGTAAAGGATGATTAGGTTCCCAAGTGACCAAATCACATCCACCTTTTCCCCAAATAACACTATGTTTGTTAACAATATTATTCTGTCAGATAAATCTATTGAAATATTAACTTGTATCTGTTCTCCTCATATGCTGCCCCACCCCCTTCTCCCATTTTAATCTCATAACAAGACTTCGTAGTTCTTTGTTGCAAGGTTTTTAGCCTGGAGAAAAGCAGAGGCAGCCTGGAGTGACTTTGATCTTTAGCTCTTGGGGTGTCCTGGAGAGGAAGGTAGGATCAATAAGGTAGATAGAAGTATTCCCCAAGACTTGGTGATAGAGAAGGTCTGTGAGTCCAAGAAGGCTGTGGCAGCAACCAAGGAGATGACCAGACCTGGGGGTTGGGGGGGTGACTGTTAGGTGCAGTCAGAGAGACTGAATCACAGGCATGAGGACTTCCAGTTGCACTCAGCTTCCACACTCCTAGGGGGCATCTAGCCAGAAGACCTGTGTAATCAACCAGGCCCATGAAAAGCCTGGGACTCCCAGTGGACCAGAGGACACATGGAAGGAGGTTGCTGGGTGGGATAGTTACATTTCCAGATGCTCTGGTACATCCAAAGACCCCAGATACTTGGCACAAATGGTTTGATTCCATCTGGGGATCAGGACAGAGACGATCCCAAGACTGAATAATAGTAAATTTCCTGCTAAACTGGTGGGATGGGGCCACTAAGCTGGAATCTAGTTGATTTAGAGGAAAATTTTAAGTGTGGTATTCTTTACACAGCTCAGTTTGTAGACTAAGAGCTATGCTTTCTACATCAATAAAAGCATTCTGCCAGTAGAATCTAACCACCTTTTAGTAGAGTTTCTCCAAGGAAACCCTAAGTTTCACTTCAGGATGGCAGTAATATATTTCTCCTGCCCAGATATTAGTATTAACCCCTCATGTCCTCTCCCCAAACACGTGCACACACACGCGCGCGTGCACACACACACACCCCGATACAGTACTCCTAGGTGTACAAGCCAATGAGGGCTCTTCCTGCTAATTTTATATACTCTAGGCCCCTCAACAACAAAGAATTTCAAATCTATTATCTATTAAGGAACTAAGTGTTGACAACTCAGTTACATTGATTAATATGGTATTAAGATACATAAACTATGACTTTTCCAGAGGTTTATTTATTGCCTTTATAAGAAAGACTCTAATATTATCAACTTTTCTGAGGTTATATTTGAATAATGAAGAAACTACTCAGTGTTTGTTAACATTAGTTTAGGGATTTTAATGACACTGAGTAAAAGCTGTTTATTCTTCTAATGTAAACTCTTCAAAGGGTTTAAAGATTGGATAATCTGAGAGGAATCCTGAGTTTTCCCACAAGGGATACTTATAAAATTCTACTGAGAATTGTTACCTAGTGCTGATTTTTCTACTTTTGCTAACGGATATCCGTGCCTTGGCATGGAGCCTCCAGAGCATAGCTGGTTTGTATTCGTCCAGATTCCCTAAATGATCTTCCCCCAAATGCAAGCTACTGAATTAATACAAACCATATGTTGCTAAATAAGAAAGAATTCTTGTTCATATGAGCTACCAAATTAAAATTTAATAAAAATGGAAAGACTAACTCTCCCTTGAATATGACCTCGGCCAAAGGTCATTTTATCCCCCTGGAGGTCCTCAAACACTAAATTGAAAACAGGTAATGTACTGCCTCCACTCACACCCCATCACCCATTATTCACTCAGTGTTCCTCTTCTTACCTTCTTTACCAGAGCCCAGGAAGTCATCTAAAGGGAAGGGAAATATGAGACTAAAACTAATAAGAAAATAAAGGAGAATAGGGTGAAGTTTGACAATGAAGATTTATTTCCCTCTAACTATAGCTTTAAGCCATTAGTTGAAAAAATTTAATAATATGCTGAGGTTTCCTATTACATGTTTCATTCTAAACAGTAATGCACCTTAACAGATTCCCATTCTGTGATTGGGCAATGATTCAACAAGAGTGATTTCTTTGTATGGAAAGGTATACTTCCTATACTTTTAAAAAAGAAAAAGTGGATGTCACTATGAGGTTGTCATTATGCCACTGGGGGGGCAAGAAAGTAAGTAATGCTTTCATTAATAATTCTATTTTTGAAAGATTTTAAAATACAAATGTTTGGATTTTTTAAATTACTGTGATTTAGGAAGATCTCAATACAAGCAATACTTAGTATACTTTCTAGGAATTATATAATTTTCACTACTAAATGATTTAAATTGTTAACGTTCAGTATAGAAATCAGACTTCATCCAGTGGTATAGCTCTTGAAATATATTAAGTCACACTGGAAAATTAAGCTCTCCACTAATTTCCTATTCTTAAATTATCAGTTAAGAGGAACAGTTTCTGTTTGCTGCAAGACAAACCAAAGATATAAATAACAATAAATAAATAATAGCACCCAGTAAGAAATCTGTGCTCAGAGAAATAACAGAAAAATAGAGTGCAAATATGTAGCCATCTGGAGAATAAGAAAATCAAAAGTAACAAGCAGCATTCAGAATGTATTCCAAAGAAATTATGCCAAGAGCTTCTTATTGCATTTTTCTGCAGTAAGTGTTCAAATTAGTGGGTAAAGAAGTACATTATAATGGTTCTGAAGAACCTAGGGGCAGGACTGGAATAAAGACACAGATGTAGAGAATGGACTTGAGGACACGTGGAGGGGGAAGGGTAAGCTGGAATGAAGTGAGAGAGTGGCATGGACATATACACACTACCAAATGTAAAATAGATAGCTAGTGGGAAGCAGCCGCATAGCACAGGGAGATCAGCTCTGTGACTACCTAGATGGGGGAGATAGGGAGGGTGGGAGGGAGCAGCAAGAGGGAGGAGGTATGGGGATATATGTACATGTATAGCTGATTCACTTTGTTATAAAGCAGAAACTAACACACCACTGTAAAGCACTTATACTCCAATAAAGATGTTAAATAAATAAATAAGAAATACATTATATAGTACATATCTGGGCCCTAGTGATATTTTGTACATGATCTCATGGCATAATATTTGCTAACTAAATTATCTTGGCTATAAATGCTATCATAGTGATTGAAAATTTGCTATCATACCACAAACAGCCAGTTGTAATGAATGACACAGTTTAATAGAATTGTCTAGAGCCAGAGGGATGATATTGGGTCATCTTTGACATCAGATCATAGAATGCAAAGAAATTAATAAATCTAAAAGCAGTTGAGATATCAAGCAGATATAAAATAGAGGGTAGAAAAGAAAGGAGACATAATGAAAACTACATAGGTCAAATAAACCAGCAAAATTTATCACTACCTTCAGGAGGAGTAGACAGTGGGATCCAAAATGGGTCCTGTCATCATCACAAGTATAATTTTGACAAGTCAACTCCCATTTGCTACTTCAAAATCTAGATGTGGGAGGAGGAAGAGAAAAAATAATTTAAAATCTTCTTCCCCACTGTTATCTAAATCAACCCTTCAAAATACCCCCAAATATCAATAGTTCCAAAATCAAATTCCATTACCAGTTGGTGTTTTCCTGCTGTACCTTGAATGAAGAAATTAGGTGTTTTATTTCTCTTTGAAGCCACAGTGTATGGCATATCTTAAGTGTTCAAAAATATTTCTTGAATGAACACTGTGTGAGAGAACATCTCCAGAATTTTAGTTTTAAGTGGTGATGATTAATGGAGCAAAAGAGAAAACTACTTTTAATTTATTCCACTTAAGAGTTAATTAAATACAAAATTTTTAAAGAGCAATTTCCTAGAGCTTTTCTGTCCTATACTATAGACACTAGCCATATAAAACTTTAAAATTAAAAATTCCGTTCCTTAACTACACTAGCCACCTTCAAGTACTCAATAGCTACAGGTAGCATCTGCATTATCGAACAGTTCTATCATTGAAAAGGCTTTTGAACAACATTGTTCTAAAGCATGTCAGTAGCAGATCATCATCTTCTATACATATTTTCTGAACTATATTAATTTATTGAATATACCTTATATATTAGACACTGAAGATACAAAAATAAGCAAGACCCCCTTTTAACCATGTAGAATCTTTTGTAGGAAGGTATTAGTGATCTGATAGCCACAGTCCAGTGCCATGCCATAGAGGGTTAATAGGAAGAAAGGCAAAAAATGATGGAGAAGATTACTAAAGATTGATTACTGAAGTAATCAAGGTAAATATTTTTTAAATTAAGGCAGAGGAAATAGAAATGGAGAGGAGAAGAAAGAACCAAAAGATATCTAAGAGGCATAAATAGCATGATTTGGTGAGAAATTGGATGTGGTAAGTAACAGAGAAGGTGGAGTCTAGAATAACTCCCAAGTTTCTAGCATGAGGGAATGAAAGAATGTTATCACCATTATCCTAAATTGAGTCTATGTAAGGAAGAACCAGTAGGGTTTAGAGGAGAGATGCCTATTAATTTTATATATGGGTGGTTTTTAATGGTTATAATGTATGTTTGTCCAAAATCTATGAGAAAGTTTGAGACTGGAACTAGAAATTTTTTTTGATATTAATATTGTGGAACTGGTAGTGGATGAGATCACAGCAACAAAAAGGAATGTTGACAATGAAAGCCAAGAAAATTAACATTAAGAATTTCTAGAAAAATCACAGGAAAAACAGAAATGAATGGGATCATAGAAACCAAGAGAAAGGAATTTCAAGAAGGGGCCAACAACCTAAAGAGCTTTAAGAAGTTATATGAGATAAAAGCTAGAAAAAAATGTCCATGCCAATAGGTCATAAGTGGACTTAACATGAACATATGCCTTAAAGGACACTAGCAGAATTTTGGTAGCAAGAAACCCAGGAGTGAATGAGTGGGGAAGAAGGAAAGGTGTAATTAGACCATTTTTTCCAGAAATTGGACAGATTTGAGATGGAAAGATCTATACATGAAGTGATATGTAGATGCAAGAGGGGATGTTTACTCATTTGCTATTTCTATTATGGAAAAAGGCTTGAGCATTTAGTTTAAAAGTTGCTGTGTCCATAGGCCATGCATATAATGGGTTCATCTTAGCTGGTGTGGATTAATTGAAGCTTACCTACGGAGCTACTGACCCTTGGCCAATGCTATGGAATGCATTAACTAAAGATAAAAGATGTTTTGAAACCATGGGCCTGTGAATTGTTGCAGAACAGGATGTATCAGCCTGCCAGCACTGTTTAGTAATAATAATTGGATTTATAATTGTACTTAATTTCAGTAGAGCCTGCAGGAGGGGACTTACAAATTAAAGGCTGGCAACATAACTAGAATATGCCTATTATGAGGAGTTCATTATGAGATCTCCATCATGAACAGATTGGGTTTCCTGCTACAGTGGTGCTTGAGATGTGCACATGTAGTGGTTGCAGACCTATACAGACCAAGAGTAGCTGTGTGACCCAGAGATGGGAGAATAAAGAAATCTGTGCCTGAGATCTCTGGACCTTTCCCCATGAATGTCTTCTTCCGCTGTGTCTGTGCTATATCCTTACCTGTAAAAAAGTTGTTCTGAGAGCATAAACTGAGTAAACTGAGCTCCATAAAGCAGTGGGATACTAAGAATGATTAACACATAATTAACACTGGCTAACATAATTTCACTAGCAAAAATCCTCAGTTTTCAAGTCTCTCAAGGAATTTGTCACAAGTGTAATTTTGGGGCTCAACAATTACAATTCCTGAGGCTAGTTTTTTCCTAAAGGAAAAAAATAGAAATATAGTCTCACTTCCACAAAACAAGTTTAAAAGAAAGAAAAAATAATTGTCCAGTTAACCATGAAACATTTTACTAACAATCAGTACAGAGATATTAGAATAATTGATTTTCCATGCAAACTATTTGATTAGTTTATTAAGAGAAGCAGTCCTCTTTAGGTACTCCTACCCTCTTGGTTGTATTCTTTCACTGTATTTTCAACCATTTCTTCACCCCTCCACCTTCACTATGTAATTTTACATGCCCAGGCATCTCATTCATTTCTTTGGTTTGTGGTTAAAGCCAAAGTTTTTCCAGCATCCTTAATAGTGGATTGAATTCCTTCAGTTCACACAGAAAAGACTTTTAATTATCTCTGTTCACACAAAGATCCTATAAGTATCTAGGAAAGGAGTCCAGATGGTAATGTACATAGATACAAACTAAGGTGAAATAGAGTCATATACTGATGAAAGTAGGAGATTATCAGACAGTTTAATAAAGTGCCAAGAAACATAGATTTTAAATCAGTTAGATGTGGGATTAAATTCCAGATGGGCTCCTAGATATGACCTTGAAAAGGGAAGGGTACATAATGTATTTGAGCGTCAGTCTCCTCCACTGGAAAATGGTGAAAACAATAATGTTTCACAGTGTTATTGTGAGGATTAATATAACATATATATGCAAACTCTTTAGTCCATTGACCAGTGTGTAGTAAGTGCTTAATAAATGGTAATGATTTAAATTCAGTGAATGAGGGTTCATTAACAAATTATATATTCATGAATATAATACTTAACCTTTCCAAATCTCTCCATATCTCAGTTTTTCCTAATAGGAGAGTGAAATTAAATTTACCTAACTAAATTTTTATGAGCATGGAGGGACTGAATATACAAATGGATAATGATCAGATCACATATAAAAATAGAATTCCAACCCACAATCTCTGCACCAAACAGCACAGGAAGCCAAACCACAGCCTCTGTAGTAAATCATCTCAGAACAGTCAGGGCTTTGTCAGTGACATCCAGCTCCCCTAATATTTGCCTGCACTTCTAACTTGGGACCCACCAGAGAAAGCCAAATAAGCCCCTAAAACCAATCCCATAGGATGCCCCACTTCCAGTTAGCCTGCCTCCAGTTTCCGCATGTCAACAGCCTGCAGTCAGAGCATACCTGAAACCTTTAGTTTTTCCACTATAAAACTTTCCCACTCCCCTGTCTGCCTTTGAGTCTCTGCCCTAAGCAACGATGGTGTCTGACTCCCTTGCTATAGCAAGTTCTAAATAAAAAGCTATCTCTGTTTCTTTTCATTTGGGTGGTCTTTTTTCCACAACATTATAACTGAGGTTAACCTCAGTTCAATGCCAATTTTAAAATGCCATATATATTTTATTAGTGTTATTATTGTGCAGAAAACAGACATCATGATCATTAAGGCTCATCCGTGCAACCATCTACTTGTGGATGTACTACTTTTCCACCAGGTACATAATACAAATGCTTAGGATCAATGCAATTTTCTCCCTACATCATTACCACAACACACATTCAACTACTTTGAGTATTTCAGGTGCTTAATCTCTCTGCTTTTCCTTTCTGATCATATGTCCTACCTTTTCCATTTTGTCTGGACTCTGGTGTCTAGCATTTTAGCAATTCTCTAATGTTGCATTTTAGCAACATTCTTATATGCGTAGATAAGTCTGGGTAGACAAATATTGTTTGCTTTTTTTCCCATAAAGGGGGCTCCTTTCTTTTGAGATACTGTTTTCCCATGCCATCCACATGGTTTGATAGATTGCTATCCATCCTAGTAGCCCCATCCGCAACATGACTGCTCTAGGGATAGGCACATTGAACCAGTTGGGGTAAGGGAGAGTTGTGCTAGGGCATTTCTAGATTTTTCTTGTTAGGTACAAGACTGAGAATGTGTTAGTCCAGAGCTCACAAATTTCCAATTTGTGAGATTTCCAGAGCTCTTGGAAGTCATGGTTCTAGCCTGGTGGAGTAAGCCAGTGTGAGAATGAAGTCCGTATTTAAAAAGAAAAAGGAGAAAGAGTGTATGCATATTATCATTCACTTCTCTAGGGAATAGAGAAGGAAGAACACACTCTGAGGATGTAGTTACAGTTTAGTTAAATCTGAGATTATGCGGAATCTTGGACAAGAGCAGAGGAGAGAAGGCAGGGTTGTGGATAAGAGCTATGGCAGTTACTACCATGATGGAACTTCATCGAAGAAGAAGGGGCAGATTAACTTCAAACTCATATTTTTAATAATTCTGAAAACTAGCCAGATATTGTTAATAAGGCTTCAGAATACAACAATAAAATGAGAAGTATTATATATTCGAGATAAAAATGCACTAGTCTCACATACAAATGTCTAGGTAATAGTTCAACATAAACTAACAGCTGAAAATCCTTCAGATTGTTTTATGTGTCTGGCAGTTAGCCATCCATTTGTCTCTGAGCTCCTAACTTTGGTAAATTTGCTGTTGCCATGGTAGGACCAAGAAAAATTATTGGGGTGGGGGGAGAATATCTCAAGAATGCTACATTTGAGTCAGGATGCCCAGACAGATCATGCAGTAGTAAGTAGGCCTGCGAAGCTACCAAGTCAACTCACATTTATTGAACAACCCATGAACGTCAAGAAAGAAAGAATAGAAAATGCTTTGAATTGGGAGTCAGGAGACCCTTAGTCTTCCCGGTCTGAAGCTTGCAAATTCTTGACTTTGGTTAAGTCATGTAACAGCCTGAGCCTCATTTTCCTTATCTGCAGAAGGGAGGTGTTGTGGACCATCTCGTTTGGGGTCTTGCAGAGCAAATAAAGAAATACAAAATCCCCAGCCTCTTCCCTAAGAAGACGTGCAATATTTGGGCCGACACTTGTAAGATGAAATATCAAAAGAAGACATATAAATAACAATTCAAAATAATAATACTCGGCCCCCACAAGGAGGTCTTATAAGCAAAATAAAAGGTAGAAATAATTACTGTAAAAGAATAAGACCCTAGAGATGCAGTTTTAGACGTGACGTGAAGTACAACTGGGCAGCCGGTGGAGGGAGACCTTCTGTCCCTTCCCTAGGCCCTGGGGATTTTTCTTATGCTGAGTGACAGCTTCGCCTCAGCCTCCAGGAAGGAACTGACAGCTAAGGGATTGACCAAATGGGATGTTAACCCAGGCGGAAGCGGCCCGGGTACTCGGGTCTGTATGCTGCCCATGGGAGCAGCCGTGCAAGCAGCTGGAGGGGTGGGCGCCCCAGACTCACCGGCTCGCCTGGCCACCCCGCCGGCTCCGCGGCGCCGGCGGCCGAGGCCCTCAGTTCGGTTACTCGGTGTCCAGGCAACCGCGGCGGCAGCCGCCTGAGACCCCGGGCTAGCGCTCCCCGGGCCTCCCGGCGGGTCCTGTGCCTGCCCCGCGTTTCCGCTGCAGACCACCGGTGCTGCTGGGGCTCTGAGCGCGCGCTAGGCCTTCTTGGTGCCGCCACCTCCCCACTCTTTTATTTCCTTTCTAACCAGTTTAACCCCGCCAAACTCCTTTCCCTCCTTACTGAAGAGGGAGGGGGTGGGGACGAGTGAACTGCAGTAGTTATGATTAGAATCGGAATCGGACTTCTTTAATGTGAAGACAGTAGGACTTGTTTCTGCGCTCACAAATGGGAGGTTTCTGATATGCTACCCTCATTATCACCTCTTAAGAGGAATTCAAGGACTACAGGTGATAAGCTCCGCCTGGTTTGATTGTCGGTTCTAAGGTGACTTTGGTATTGAGAAATCTGAACAAGCTATGGGAGAGGATAGGAAAACTTTGCGTCTGTAGGGTGAGGTGGGGAAAATGATGAATTCAAGCCTTCTAACGGTTTACTTCTAATAAAAACAAGTTTTTGAAGCGTGGTTCATCTCACGAAATATCAGGTGCCACAAAATACATACCAAAACTTTGTTTCCACCTCAATGAATGTATACTGTGACCTGAAATATAAGTGTCTTCCAAGAGTCTTGTGCATTAATTACAGTATGCTTACCTTCAGTATTTCTTGGATGAAATCGAACACTAAATGATAAACCGAAGATGGTTAAAAACATAGGATTAGGGTAAAGATTAGTATCCTCATGCAGACAAATCATATTTCCAGGCAACACTGTATACAGGCAAAGGCCTGCCAAGGTTAAGGAAGCAAAATCTACTATCTTAAGAGACAATTCAATTAGTAATCGTTTTTAATGGAGGGAAGTCCACAGGGCCATACCTGGAATAAGATCATTCCAGCCAAAGATGTAAAAGAGGAAGCAATAAGAAGCAACCTGGAGAGAAGTCTTAATCTTAAATTCATATATGCAGAAGCAGAGCTTTTTTTGTAATTAAAAATTAGATTCCAGAATGCACTCTCCAGTTTCCCATCTCCCTCCATTAATTATTTAAATATGACATGTTAGCAATACAATGTTAATTTTAAAGCAAATGAATCATTTGCATACCAGTAAATATATATTCATGAGGGTTCAAATCATCTAAGTGAGTATATTAAAACAAAGCAATACCTAGATTTTTCTCACAAAACAAAACTTTACCTACTAGAAACTTCATTCTTGAAAATTTTCTCTTAGTTAGAACTCAGTGATTGATAATTGCTATACATGCACCTATTGTGGTAGGCAGAATTCTAAAGTGAACCCCCAAGGACCCTAACTCCCTGGTATACATGCCTTGCATAATCCTCTGGACTATTAATAGGATGGATTTTATTCTGGTGATTAGCTTGTTACATGATACAATTGGCTTTAAAAAGGGAAATTATCCAGAGTGAGTTGGACTTAATTGGGTGAACCATTAAAAGGGATTGGCCTCTTCCTGGAGTCAGATTTGAAGCTTCAGCTTCAGAGAAGCATCTGACACAAGGGATATTCTTCATTGTCAGCTTTGAAGATTGAGAAGCCATGTAGCAAGAAACGCAAGCAGCCTCTGGGAGTTGAGAGTGGCTTCAGCTGACAACCAGCAAGGAAACAGAGGACCTCAGTCCTACAATCTTCAAGGAACTGAATTTTACCAACAATCTGAATGGGCTTAGAAGAGGACACTCTGCTCCAAATGAAAATACATCCTGCCAACAACCTCGATTTTGGCCTTGTGAACCCTGAGCAGACAACCCAGTCAACATCACCTGGATTTCTGACCTACAGAACTGTGAGCTAATAAAATGGATGTTGTTTTAAGCTGCTACATTTGTGGCAATTTGTTATGTAGCAATAGAAAACTAATATACTTTTTAACTTACTTCAAATAAACAAAAGTAGCAATTTTTTAATAAAGATACAGGGGTATCTCAGGAAACTCAGGGCAGGATTGTAGGTGAAATCCAAATAGACCAGACTTAGACACTGCAAAGTGAAATCAATACTAGGTCTATTGTCATAAAGAACACAGTGGATAAGGTCATCTTATTAGCAAATAGAAAAACAGTTTTCCTACAAAAATAGAATAGCTGATTTTTCTGTAGCAACAAGTAAAGTAAAAGGATAGAATGAAATATTAACTGTACATAGAGAAAATAATGATCAAATAAAAATACATTCCCTGCAAAACGATCATTCAAGAATGAGAACAACAACAAAAAAAAACCCATATTTTGAAGGAACAAAAACAAAGTTTACCATTGGCAGAGCTATACTGAACTATGTACTTTAGGAAGAATGAAAATAGTAAAGCTATTGGAAAGATGTGTGGTTAAATCTAAACAATCTGCCTATATGAAAACAGTCAACCATCCACCTGTCTTTTAGTTCTTGTCTTTCTCTTCTTAATTATCTCCTGTCCAATTTGTCCTTAAGACATGCATGCAACTGTTTTAATATATCTCCTGACAGTGCTAGACTATTTCAAGAATTAGATTTAACAACAGAGTGCTCTGGGCCTCTCCTTTCTTACTTACACTGGAATTACTTAGAGCCACTCTTAGATTAACTAAATGCATACCACACCTGCCATAGAAAATTGGCTGAATACTCCTATTTATTAATAATAATGTTTTATTAAGATGGACTAGAAGGATCCTCAGTAGACAGTTGGAATTGGCATATAATTATATATGAAAGAGTGGCTTGATATAAATGTTTCTAAATTAAAAATTATTGTCTTTGGTAGACATTCTCCAAATTTCTGTTTTCTTACATCAAATTATAATACTTCTTATAGCAACTTAGCTTATTTTTATGTTGTAACTCACACTAATGTACAAGGAGAAAATAAGACGTTCAAAAAGAGCATTACTGATGTTTTTCCTTAATGGTATATGATTCAAAATATTTCAAGATCAGAACCATTTTGCTCTATCATCAATGCTATGGAATTCAGAGACAATCTTATACCTAGTCATGTGCTACAGATTACCATTTATGCTTTCTAAATTAAATTTTCAATGATCCTAAATACTACACATTCTTACAGATATCTCTGTTGCCACCTTCTGTAATTTGTAGTCATTTATCCAAGCAAGTGCCACTGAGTTTTCATCATAAGATTACATCCATCTCATCTGCTTTTCATAAAGCATATGCATCTGCTTTCAATCCATATGCCTTATAAAGTACCTACAAAACAGTACTTCAGAGTACATAACCTTATATTCTCTCTGGGCAGTTTTATCAAAAGCTTGCCTAAAAGGACACTATATGTAGAATATTTGTTGTTCTAAATATGTAAAGTTGTATGCCTTTTCTATATGCATAAGGCTTTTTTCCTGAATCATATGCAACCAACATCAAAATACCTATTTGAACATTATTAGCTTCCCATATAATGGGATCATTTTTACTGTTATGTTACTCTTTCAGCTTTTATCGAAGGGACCTCTGATTAAAAAGACAAATGAAATGTACCACTACATTAATGGTGGATGATAATGTCCTTCATATCACTCAATGGACCCGTACAAAATTCTGTGTAAGAAATTGGGGTGTGTGTGTGTGTGTGTGTGTGTGTGTGTGTGTGTGTGTGAGAGAGAGAGAGAGAGAGAGAGAGGGAGGGAGGGAAAGAGAGAAGTTGAGGAGATTGAGTGTTAAGTGAGATCAAACAGGAAGTTAACTCAAGAAATCAGTGTAAACCATGTATAAGTTATGAGATTTATATAGATATGTGAGTTTATCCTTTTATCTTGTCTGCCAGACACTAAGCTTAATTTTAGCAACTGTGTTAGCCCTTTGGTGTTTATTTTCTATTGCAATTAACATTGCATTTGTTTTCATTATATATTTTTGTTGTATAAGACCTTACATTTGTTGTGAGAAAAAGTGATTTATATAAACATAAATCAAAAGTGATTATGAAGAGTAATGCTCAAAGATACAACCTGTGAAATTCCTATCATTCAGTAACCCGTAAATATTAATTTCTGCCCTATTGGGGGAAAAGAAGTTGCTATTTTCTAAGACAGCCATGATGTCATCTGGTCCATAACACTGTCATGGCACTTTAGGTATTGCCTATAAGACAGCATTGACTAAAGCAGAATCTAGTGCCTTAGAATTAATCTTGATAGTGAAAAGTAGCAGATTTGCAGTTTGCTAAAGACATAGTACTCACATCTCCAACCTAAGCAGTATAGTGAGGAATTATTCTGGTGGTTTTGGCATATTACCTATGCCAGAATCCCTATCTCAAGTACCTGTGCAAAGCAGTCCTTTTAGTAGCAGGCACCATCTTAGTTTTGATCATCTTTCCCTCTTTTGATTTTTCCTTTCCTCTTTCAAGGGATAGAGTCCTAATCTTCTGGTGGGAAACTTTGTTCCATCATCAAAGCAAGTCACTTAAAAATATAGGTGAGGGCTTCCCTGGTGGCGCAGTGGTTGAGAGTCCGCCTGCCGATGCAGGGGACACGGGTTCGTGCCCCGGTCCGAGAAGACCCCACATGCCGCAGAGCAGCTGGGCCCGTGAGCCATGGCCGCTGAGCCTGCGCGTCCGGAGCCTGTGCTCTGCAGCAGGAGAGGCCACAGCAGTGGGAAGCCTGCATACCACAAAAAAAAAAAAAAAAAAAAAAAAAAAAAAAAAAAAAAAAAAAAATAGGTGAATTGGTTAAATAAATACATATATACATATATACATAACACGAACAGGTCTCATGAAGTACCTTTCAGTAAAAACACTTGTGAAAGAGAAAAAAAAGAATCTCCCATCTTTGCTCAAGCCTCTGTATCTATGATCAATGAGAAGGATCCTTTATAATTTCTAAGTTTACTCATTTGTGTTTTGCTTTTCCTGAGAAAGTTCTGAATAATAAATTGTAATATTTATGCTATCATTTATTTATTGAACACTGGCACATGCCAGCCTGTGCACTTTCCTATACTCAGATCTACCTCTTGGGTAGATATCATCCCCCCCTTTTCTTAAATGAAATTGTCATTTGTAATAAGTTAAATTACTGGCCCAGAGACCAGTCATTAGTAGAGTAATATTACTGTTCAGTAATTAGTAGAGTAATATTCACAGAAAATTGTGACTAAAATCTGTGCTCTTCACAACACACTACTCACAGAGCCTGTTTTACAGGAAAATCTAAAAGCTCATCCCCAACTAGGTGTTTAATTATTGTTTACTCTTCTTATTTCCTGTGAAACATGAACCAGACAATATGGTCAGGATAATCAAGAGTGACATGAGGATGAGAGTCAGAAAGAAAAGAACATGTTTTCTTTAGTTGGGATCCTGTCAGGAAATAGATGGAACACTCAAGTAAGGACACAGAGGAAAACTTAATAAAGGCACTATTTACACAGTGCGCTGCCCAGGAAGCAATATAGAATTAGTTGAAAGCAGTCTTAGATTAGTTGTAAATGTATACTGCAAACTCTATGGAAATCCCTAAAAAGATTCTTTAAGAAGTATATTTGATATCATAAAAAAGGAGAGTGGAATAATACAAAATGCCCAATTAAAACCCCCAAAAAGGCAGAAACAAAGGGAAGATTAAAAAAAAAGAAACAAATTCAACAAATTGAAAACTGATACTACCTAACTTCAAGTCTACTATAAAACTGCAGTAATCAAGCAGTGTGGTTTCAGTGGAAGAATACACAAATGAATCAATGGAACAAAATAGAAAGCCCAGACATAGACCCAAACAAAGTCAATTAATCTTTTGCAAACGAGCAAAGGCAATTCAATGGAGAAGGATAGTCTTTTCAACAAATGGTTCTGGAACTACTAGATATCCACAAGCAAAAAAAAAAAAAAAAAAAATCTCTACAGCAATCTTAGACCCTTCACAAAAAAATTAGGTCAAAATTGATCATAAACCTAAATGTAGAATGCAAACCTTTAAAACTTCTAGAAAATAACATAGGAGAAAATCTAAATAACTTTGGGTTTGGTGATGACTTTTTAGATACAACACCAAAAAAGCACGATCCATGAAAGAAAAAATTGATAAATTGGACTTCATTAAAAATTATCTGCTCTTTGAAAGATGCTGTTAAGAGAATGAAAAGTCAAGCCATAGACTGGGGGAAAATATTTTCAAAACATATATCTTATGAAGGGCTTGTATCCAGAATATGTTTTAAAACTCTCAAAACTCAACAACAAGCAGCTCTTTTTTTCTTATGGCCCAAAGATCTGAACAGACACCTTATGATTCAGGCTGATATCTGTGAAAATAGGCTGGTAAGATGAGGCCCAGGCTATAATGCAGTCCTGAGAATGTCTCACCCAAGCCAAGAGGGAGCTCCAGGGCAACACCTGTCCATTATAGGAGTCCTGTGTTGGGCAGCAATGGCCTGGTTCTGGTATTGCTGCCATGGTACCACTGTCGTACTCAGTCATTAACTGGATCCTGGGGAGAGCATGGCCTCAGTGTGAATGCTATGAGGCATCCCAAAGTTGCATCAGCAAGAGGCTGCCAGCTAATTATATTAACTACATCATATTCTTTCTCACAGGGACATCTGAGCTGGGCATTTCCATGGCTTTCAAAGCAGTTTTGAGTTATTACTTGGTGTTCTAGTTCAGATGTACATCCCCAAAGAAGTCCATTTAACAATCCAGGAACAGTTACTCCAACAGGTAATAATTTTCAGCAGAGTAGATCATGAACTTTGACAAAATGCAATATGAGCTCTAGTGCAGCTTCCCAGAGGCTCTGTAAAACATCTCAACTTGTGACAAACTCCCTTAATACTATTGCAGTTACCAAGACAAAAGGCAAGAAGCAGGACAGTTTACACCTTGAAGATGCTGCACAGCACTTCACAACTGCAGGTGCAATTGGAAACTGACAGCATTAGGGTTACTGGTAAACAGGTCAAAGCAGCACACACAAAATTAGTATATGTTGCCTTCAATATCCAAAGAGGTCCACCAAGTGTTTTGCTTCTTTGATTAGTGATAAGAGGTGCCACCATTTGTATCTCTCTGTAGAAAGTATCTTGACATGCTTAAGACCACCAGACCCTAAGAAGCTTCATATTTGTGGGAAAACCTTGAGTATTTGCAAGATATCTTCCATTCTCTGGAATCCATGTGTTTTACTAAGGCATCGAGGGAAAGTTCATTTTCTTAATCACCAGTAAAATTAGCCTTATTTCATTTACACAAGGAAGTTGATTATATGCTCTGAAATTCTCAAATGATAAAGGGTCCTCCAGACTACATTAGGAAAGAGAGGTGAAGATTTGTCATATTGTTATGGCAGGAAGTGAAGGCATATTACTGTCTTCCAAATGAATCTAACTTGTTTCTGATTGTATCTGCTGATAGGAACCGAAAAAAGGGGCATTTGCTAAGCCTATAATTGTATAGCATGGACCAAGGGATCTGTTGATTTGCTGCATTAAAATAACACATCTGGAACCACAGTTGCAAATCACCAACTGAATTTTCAGCAATTCTACAATCATTCTCAAGACCCAAGTTACTTTTGCACCAAACAGGGAGGTAAAGTAAGGATATGTTAGGAATCAGTATCTTGGTTTCTTCAAGTCTTCAATCAAAGAACTACTTTGTGAAATTTCTCTGGAGATGTGGCATTATTACTTTTGGTTTATTTTCTTGCTGAGAGATAGGATTAGGTAAAGGGGCTTCCACTTGGTTTTTACACAATAATAACTACCACTTCATGGGCCACAGTATCACTGCTGAGATTCTACTAAATGCTAAAGATATCCCATTTGCACTATACATTTTTGGAGTAGGGTAATAAACATGTGATTGGTATATGGTCACAATGAAACTAGTGGAAGGAGAAAGGAGGACAAGTTCCATGTATCACCTAGGATTTCTGTAGTCCTCACTCTGACTGTAATACTTTATGGCATTTTGGGTCTGCAGAGATAAGCATCATTTCAGAAGCAGGGCCTACTAATGTACAGAAGTTCTGGGTAAATTCCTTAACCTAGTGCATGTGGTAATGACCATTAGTCCTTGTGTGCAAGGTTTAGAGAAAGAGTCAGTCTATACTAGCAATTGCCCAGTTAAGGTATTTTATTTCTGGGAACTGGCTGAGGTCTGAAAGTAGGTAAGAGTATATGAATCCCTTAAGAAACATGATTTTGGTTTTTGCCCGACAGATCTAGAGACTTTCTGCCTATATGTGTAAAAAAGCACCTTATAGGCTGCCCAACCGTTTTATTCCTAGAGACCCCCAAAACAACAGGACTACAACACAGTTTCCTATGGGACACTTCATCTGATTGTCACTCTACCTGTGCTGTTCATTATGGTCATTGTTTTCACCTTTTATCTGACAGGAAAGTGCTGTAAGCAAAGGAATGACTGACATGAAGGGGGGTTCATGGAGACTGAGGATTCACCTGTGTCTGTCCAATGTTTTCCTTTTTACTGCTCAGTTAATCCTTTCTCCATCAATGCCCTTGGGTTAGCATAAGAGCCCTGAAAGTGTCCTGCTCTTACTTGGTGCTGGATCTCTGCCTTCATTAGAGTGATCCTTAGACATATGTTCCCTGAGATTTCAGGAGATGAGGAGTTCCTTGAAAGCTAACATAGAAGCTTTCTGATTTTCCACTCATGTTCTAAATTAGCATTCAAGGCCCTCAGTTTGTCATTTCTCTGTATGTGCTATACAGGATCATATGAAAATTCAAGTGATCACCTAGCCTTTATAATCATTATTGTTTCCACAGGACTAGTTAACAAATCCAGTTTATCTCCCAACACCTTACTTTCCATATAGACTTCATCTTATGCTACCACTAATAACAGTTTGAATATCGATAATGCCATCATATGACTCATATTACTGTTACATTTCTCTCTAGTGAGCAGTGTTCACTAGTGCTCCTTAGCTAGGTGAGAAAACCAATTGCAGAAGTTCAATTTGAAGTTCTGTTTTCTGGAACCACAGTCACTTCTGCTATCAAATCCAGTTGATCCTTGAACAACTCAGAAGTTAGGGGTGCCAACCTTGGCAAAGTCAAAAATCCACTATAACTTCACAGTAGGCCCCTGTATCCATGTCCCTGAATGCAGATTCAACCACCCTCAAATCAGATTGTGTAGTGCCCTATATATTGAATAAAACCCATGGTGTTCAAAGGTCAACTCTACTGTAACAAAGTATGAACAGGAAAAAGAAGGCATTCTAAAATGGTAATGTGGAGAGCTAAATAAAGGGATAATTCACAACATGTAAGTAGGTTCAAGGGAAACCAAACTATTAGTGAAAATTCCTGGGAATAACAAAAAGGGGAGCTGTTACCACCACAGCCTGATGATGTAATGGGAAACAGAGGTTAGCAGAACAAAAAAAATGAGATATAATCCTAGAAGAGGATGTCTGACAAGAGTTCTGACCTTCAGCAACCTGGTAGGAGTGAAATGGGAGAATGATTACCCTAGTAATACTCTCTTCTTACCCTCCAGTCTCTCACTGGTGTCCCCATTAAGAGATAGAACCTAGAGAGCAAGGGTTCCCATGGACTTAATCCAAATAATTCAGCCTTTTAGTGCACAGAGTGGTAAATGGTACAGAAATGGATCCAAAGGAGCAAATAAGAAGTATCCAGCAGAGTTTTAAATGCTCTTATGATATCTAAGAAAGCACCCTGAACCCATATGACTCAATGCGGACCTAACCTCATAGTAACAGATAATAGGAAATAGCAGAAATTCCAGATATTTTGGATAAGGATCTAAAGCAGGATACATGAGCCTCACTTTCTGGTTAAAGATGCCAAGCCTCAGAGAGAAGTCTCTAAAACCAGCATGGTTTAATGACAGTAAGTTGAAATTGTGACCGAGAAATGCCACATGGAGATAATCTGAGAAAGTCCCTTAACTGCACGTGCTCAAGTCTCCTACAGCCATAGAAGAGGGAGAAAGCATAAATGAAATTTTCCAAAATCACCACCCTCCTCGAGAGGATTGTGGAAAGTCTGAGATACCTGGAGGAGTTGAAAAAGCTCTCCAAATAGTCATGAGAGTCCACAGCCAACCAATAAAAGGCACAGTGGGACCTTAAACATGGCTTCAGATGCCAGTGAGACAAGATGCTCACATCAGAGACCTTAGAATGAGCCCTGTCTCAGTTTGGCAGCATAGGACAGAGGATATGCCACACCCATCATTGACAGTTGGACGAACCATCTTGGGAAGAAGTTTTGGATGTCTCTGATTTGACTGATTACAATTGAAATGAAAAATAATGAGATGTCAGAGCTTACCTGAAACTGATTAGAGTCAACTATCAGCAATCAGTCAGAATGCATGTTCAAAAAACAGAGGTTGTTAAATAAACAAATAAAAAGTTACATTTGCCCCTTGAATATCTGACTTGAGAAATCCTACCCCAAAACCTGTAAACACACACGTATATATAGTATATTCACATAATGTGCTGCACTAAGGGCACTTTGAGCAAAAGTTTAGATTAGGGGGAACAGAAATAATTTTCAATATCCATAATTCTGTTCTGATTACCAACAGGCATTTCAATGTATAATTTCAAAAAAATACTTTACCCAAATGGCACACTGGGTTAATCAACACCATTCAGCTTAAGCTGTGTACATTTTATCTTCAACACATATTTCTATAACTCAATATCATCAGGAAGTTATATTTTTAAAGCAGTGATATATTTGCAGTTATTTTCTCTTACTTGAATGTGAGATTAATTCTAATTGAGTGTACTTAAAATTTATAAATTTTACAAAAGGAATAGTACAGTTATTAGCCTTAATGAAGCCCCTGTGGTGTGTCAGCCCAACCAGTGACTATTTACCACATGTCTTATTTGTTCTTCAAATTCTTCCTCTGCCACAACATGCTATTGCTAAGCTAATTATAATGTAGAATTCCCATTAAGTTTATGTGCATGTGTTGCCTTGCAGTCTTCAAAATTTAATCATGACTTCTGAAACAAAAATTTCCATTCTAAGAAAACTGTACTTTCCATTAGAGTTTAATAAATTAGAAATATAAAAGTAATGTTTTTTCCTGATTTTCAAAATTTAACAGTGAAAATGTCTAACTAATGAAAAACCATTTATGCTTCAAATGAACACAACATATGCCAGGTTTCAGCCCCAAGACAGTTTTTATGACCAAGTCACCAGATCCTAAAAAAGAAATTTTTATGGTAGAAATGTCACTTCTTTAATATACACACAGTAATTTCAAGGCTTTTGTCACTAATTATTTTTTTTAATAATCTAGAGGCTCAAAAATGATTCTTGATTTTAATGCCATGTTGTCTGTTAAAATGTTCTTTTATATTTTCTCTTATTAAATTTATCTGATTCAAGATGTATTTTTCATTGAGAGATTTATATACCTAGCTAGAAACACACTCTAACAAAAGTAGTGCTTCTAAGGCTACGTGGTCTACAGGCTTCATTCAGAAAACATTTACATCAGAAAGATTAAAATTCTCCTTAATTTATTATTAAAAATAAAGGATCTCTCCATTTACTTATTTAGTAAGTAGCTTGTATTTAGCTATTCTTTTTGGCATTCTTAAATGCTTTGCTGCTCATCCCATTGATTTCCAACCTCATTTAAAATGGAAGAAGAATGAAATATGGCAAACATTTATTACACTTACTGAATATTTATTACATACCAGACACTGCTCTAAATGTTTTACATTCATTAATTTATTTAATCATTACAGTGATTCTCTGGGGTACTTACTATTATAGGTAAATAAACAAAGGTAGACTTCCCCAAGATATCACAAAATCAGTAGGTGATGGAGAAAGCAGTCAAATGCAGGCAGCTGAGTTACAGATATACTCTTAGCCCCTTTGCTGCACCACCTCACATAGGAGAAAACATAGGAAAATACAGACTGTTCACTCTAAAATCACTGTCTTTTATATTTTAAGTACAATTTTTGTAATCAAGTCCTATGACCTCCCTCACATACCTCTACTTAGTTTCTACTGTAAGCTTGCATGTGTCTCCACTCCTACGCACTTTCCAGAGAAGCCTTTCCAGGATGGCTCAATTCTGCTTAGTAAGGGTCAAACCTGTTGTTTCCCACAGAGTTTTAAACAATGGGAAATGAGAGCTCACTATTCCACTTAATACATGAGAAATAAGGAAGATTAATAGGGGGTTGTCAAAAATAGGCTGTGAAATCCAAACTTAAGAGGAACAAATAACTGAAGAGGTTAAATGTTTGTATCACCTAGTATTGATCCTTCAGATATCTCACTGGAAAATAAAGAATGTAACTAAACAAATGTATGGGTATTACTATAGTCAGTTAGACTTAATTTTTCTGATTTAAAGATCCAGCATTCCTACCATGCCACAGAGCTTTAACGTACTCTCTTGAAATTATTAATGACAATAAGCATCCTCAAGCAATTCTTTTTAGTTAAAAGAATTTTAGCAATTATATTTGTTATTAGCATTGGTTTATGGCTAAATGTATTAGCTCATGAAATTACTTTAACTTTTAGGTCTAAAATTATTTATTTTATTTAATATGCAGTTGAAAATGAGAAATGATTTTCCCAAAGTAGTCTACATCAAAAGCTCTTTGTGAAAAAAGTGTTTATTATAAGAAGAAACTATCCATGCATTGAGTCATTTATTCATTAATTCAGCAAATGCTTATTGAGCACTTAGCTATTTGCCAAATATTTTTATTGCAGTGAACAAAACACACAAAGGTCCTGCCCTGATGGAGCTTACATTTTACTGCAGGATACACTCAAGTACTCCATACACAAATGAATACTTATAAAGTCAGGAGCTGAAAGAAAGTTAAGAAAGGTTAAGGGGATAGAGTAATGAGAGTGGGTGTTATTGAGATGTATTATACAGGAAGGCCTTTTGGGGAAGTTGTCATTTGAAAAGAGGCTGAATGAAGTGAGGAAATAAATCATGAATAAATACTTGGAAGAAGAGAGCTGGGAAGATGGTGGAAGAGTAAGAAGCGAAGATCACCTTCCTCCCCACAGATACATCAGAAATACATCTACATGTGGAATAACTCCTACTGAACACGGGTAGAAGACCTCAGACCTCCCAAAAGGCAAGAAACTCCCCATGTACCTGGGTAGGGCAAAAGATCAAAGAATAAACAGAGACAAAAGAATAGGGATGGGACCTGCACCAGTGGGAGGGAGCTGTGAATGAGGAAAGGTTTCCACACACTAGAAGCCCCTTCGCGGGAGGAGACTGCAGGTGGCGCAGGGGGGAAGCTTTGGAACAGCGGAAGAGAGCACAGCAACCGGGGTGCGGAGAGCAAAGCGGAGAGATTCCTGCATGGAGGATCCGTGCCGACCAGCTCTCACCAGCCCGAGAGGCTTGTCTGCTCACCCGCCAGGACAGGCGGGGTCTGGGAGCTGAGGCTTGGGCTTTGGTCGGATCTCAGGGTGAACACAACCTGAAGGGGTTAGTGCACCATGGCTACCTGGGAGGAAGTCCAGTAAAAAGTCCGGACCTGCCAAAGAGGCAAGAGACTTTTCCTTCCTTCTTTGTTTCCTGGTGCGCGAGGAGTGGGGATTAAGAGCGCTGCTTAAAGGAGCTCCAGAGACGGGCACGAGCCGCTGCTATCAGTGCGGACCCCAGAGACGGGCATGAGACGCTAAGGCCTCTGCTGCTGCCACCAAGAAACCTGTGCGCGAGCACAGGTCACTCTCCACACCTCCCCTCCAGGGAGGCTGTGCAGCCCGCCACTGCCAGGGTCCCGTGATCCAGGGACAACTTCCCAGGGAGAACACATGGTGCACCTCAGGCTGTTGCAACAATCACGCCGGGCCTCTGCCGCCGCAGGATTCCCCGCATCCGTGTCCCTCCCTCCCCCCGGACCTGAGTGAGCCAGAGCTCCCTAATCAGTTGCTCCTTTAACACTGTCCTGTCTAAGCGAAGAGCAGATGCCCTCCGGCGACCTATACGCAAAGGTGGGGCCAAATCCAAAGCTGAACCCCCGAATCTGTGTGAACAAAGAAGAGAAAGGGAAATCTCTCCCAGCAGCCTCAGGAGCAGCTGATTAAATCTCCACAATCAACATGATGTACCCTGTATTGTTGGAAAACCTGAATAAACAACGAATCATCCCAAATTGAGGAGGTGGACTTTGAGAGCAAGATATATTATTTTTTCCCCTTTTCCTCTTTTTGTAAGTGTGTATGTGTATGCTTCTGTGTGAGATTTCGTCTGTATAGCTTTGCTTTCACCATTTGTCCTAGGGTTCTATCCGTCCGTTTTTGTGTTTTTTTTTTTTTTTAACTTAAAAAACATGTTTTTATTAATAATTATTTTTTATTTTATCTTCATTTTATTTTATCCTCTTTCTTTTTTCTTTCTTTCTTTCTTCCTTCCTTCCTTTCTTTCTCTCTTTCTTTCTTTCTTTCTTTCTACTTTTCCTCCCTTTTATTCTGAGCTGTGTAAATGAAAGGTTCTTGGTGCTGCAGCCAGGAGTCAGTGCTGTGCCTCTGAGGTAGGAGAGCCAACTTCAGGACACTGGTCCACAAGAGAGCTCCCAGCTCCATGTAGTATCAAGTGGCGAAAATCTCCTAGAGATCTCCATCTCAACACCAACACCCAGCTTCACTCAACGACCAGCAAGTTACAGTGCTGGACACCCTATGCCAAACAACTAGCAAGACAGGAACACAACCCCACCCATTAGCAGAGAGGCTGCCTAAAAACATAATAAGGCCACAGACACCCCAAAACACACCACATGATGTAGACCTGCCCACCAGAAAGACAAGATCCAGCCTCATCCACCAGAACACAGGCACTAGTCCCCTCCACCAGGAAGCCTACACAACCCACTGAAACAACGTTAGCCACTGGGGACAGACACCAAAAACAACGGGAACTATGAACCTGCAGCCTGCGAAAATGAGACCCCAAACACAGTAAGATAAGTAAAATAAGAAGACAGAAAAACACACAGCAGATGAAGGAGCAAGATAAAAACCCAAATGACCTAAGAGATGAAGAGGAATTAGGCAGTCTACCTGAAAAAGAATTCAGAATAATGATAGTAAAGATGATCCAAAATCTTCGAAATAGAATAGAGAAAATGCAAGAAACATTTAACAAGGACCTAGAAGAACTAAAGAGGAAACAAGCAATGATCAACAACACAATAAATGAAATTTAAAATACTGTAGATGGGGTCAATAGCAGAATAACTGAGGCAGAAGAACGGATAAGTGACCTGGAAGATAAAATAGTGGAAATAACTACTGCAGAGCAGAATAAAGAAAAAGGAATGAAAAGAACTGAGGACAGCCTCAGAGACCTCTGGGACAACAATAAATGCACCAACATTCAAATTATAGGGGTCCCAGGAGAAGAAGAGAAAAAGAAAGGGACTGAGAAAATATTTGAACAGATTATAGTTGAAAACTTCCCTAATATGGGAAAGGAAATAGTTAATCAAGTCCAGGGAGCACAGAGAGTCCCATATAGGATAAATCCGAGGAGAAACACGCCAAGACACAATCAATTAATCAATATGTCAAAATTAATCAAAATATGTCAAAAATTAAATACAAAGAAAACATATTAAAAGCAGCAAGGGAAAAACAAGAAATAACACACAAGGGAATCGCCATAAGGTTAACAGCTGATCTTTCAGCAGAAACTCTGCAAGCCAGAAGGGAGTGGCAGGACATATTTAAAGTGATGAAGGAGAAAAACCTACAACCAAGATTACTCTACCCAGCAAGGATCTCATTCATATTTGATGGAGAAATTAAAACCTTTACAGACAAGCAAAAGCTGAGAGAGTTCAGCATCACCAAACCAGCTTTACAACAAATGCTAAAGGAACTTCTCTACGCAAGAAACACAAGAGAAGGAAAAGACCTACAATAACAAATGCAAAACAATTAAGCAAATGGGAATAGGAAGATACATACCAATAATTACCTTAAATGTAAATGCATTAAATGCTCCCACAAAAAGACACAGACTGGCTGAATGGGTAGAAAAACAAGACCCATATATATGCTGTCTACAAGAGACCCACTTCAGACTTAGAGACACATACAGACTGAAAGTGAGGGGATGGAAAAAGATATTCCATGCAAATGGAAATCAAAAGAAAGCTGGAGTAGCAATTCTCATATCAGACAAAATAGACTTTAAAATAAAAACTATTACAAGAGACAAAGAAGGACACTATATAATGATCAAGGGGTCGATCCAAGAAGAAGATATAACAATTGTAAATATTTATGCACCCAACATAGGAGCACCTCAATACATAAGGCAAATACTAACAGCCATAAAAGGGGAAATTGACAGTAACACATTCATAGTAGGGGACTTTAACACCCCACTTTCACCAATGGACAGATCATCCAAAATGAAAATAAATAAGGAAACACAAGCTTTAAATGATACATCAAACAATATGGAGTTAATTGACATTTATAGGACATTCCATCCAAAAACAACAGAATACACATTTTTCTCAAGTGCTTATGGAACGTGCTCCAGAATAGATCATATCTTGGGTCACAAATCAAGCCTTGGTAAATTTAAGAAAATTTAATTGTTTCAAATACCTTTTCCGACCACAACACTATGAGACTATATATCAATTCCAGGAAAAGATCTATAAAAAATACAAACACATGGAGGCTAAATAATACACTACTTAATAACGAAGTGATCACTGAAGAAATCAAATAGGAAATCAAAACATACCTAGAAACAAATGACAATGGAGACACGACAACCCAAAACCTATGGGATGCAGCAAAAGCAGTTCTAAGAGGGAAGTTTATAGCAATACAATCCTACCTTAAGAAACAGGAAACATCTCGAATAAACAACCTAACCTTGCACCTAAAGCAATTAGAGAAAGAAGAACAAAAAAACCCCAAATTTAGCAGAAGGAAAGAAATCATAAAGATCAGATCAGAAATAAATGAAAAAGAAATGAAGGAAACCATAGCAGAGATCAATAAAACTAAAACCTGCTTCTTTGAGAAGACAAACAAAATTGATAAACCATTAGCTAGACTCATCAAGAAAAAAAAGGAGAAGACTCAAATCAATAGAATTAGAAATGAAAAAGAAGTAACAACTGACACTGCAGAAATACAAAATATCATGAGAGATTACTACAAGCAACTCTATGCCAATAAAATGGAAAACCTGGAAGAAATGGACAAATTCCTAGAAATTCACAACCTGCCAAGACTGAATCAGGAAGAAATAGAAAATATGAACAGACCAATCACAAGCACTGAAATTGAAACTGTGATTAAAAATCTTCCAACAAACAAAAGGCCAGGACCAGATGGCTTCAGAGGCTAATTCTATCAAACATTTAGAGAAGAGCTAACACCTATCCTTCTAAAACTCTTCCAAAATATAGCAGAGGGAGGAACACCCAAACTCATTTTATGAGGCCACCATCACCCTGATACCAAAACCAGACAAAGATGTCACAAAAAAAGAAAACTACAGGCCAATATCACTGCTGAACATAGATGCAAAAATCCTCTACAAAATACTAGCAAACAGAATCCAACAGCACATTAAAAGAATCATACACCATGATCAAGTGGGGTTTATTCCAGGAATGCAAGGATTCTTAAATATACGCAAATCAATCAACATGATACACCATTTTAACAAATTGAAGGAGAAAAACCATATGATCATCTCAATAGATGCAGAGAAAGCTTTTGACAGAATTCAAAACCTATTTATGATAAAAACCCTGCAGAAAGTAGGCATAGAGGGAACTTTCCTCAACATAATAAAGGCCATATATGACAGACCCACAGACAACATCATCCTCAATGGTGAAAAACTGAAACCACTTCCACTAAGATCAGGAACAAGACAAGGTTGCCCAGTCTCACCACTCTTATTCAACATAGTTTTGGAAGTTTTAGCCACAGCAATCAGAGAAGAAAAAGGAATAAAAGGAATCCAGATCGGAAAAGAAGTAGTAAAGATGTCACTGTTTGCAGATGACATATACTACACATAGAGAATCCTAAAGATGCTACCAGAAAACTACTAGAATTAATCAATGAATTTGGCAAAGTAGCAGGATACAAAATTAATGCACAGAAATCTCTAGCATTCCTATACACTAACGATGAAAAACCTGAAAGTGAAATTAAGAAAACACCCCATTTACCATTGCAACAAAAAGAATAAAATATCTAGGAATAAACCTACCTAAGGAGACAAAAGACCTGTATGCAGAAAATTATAAGACACTGATGAAAGAAATTAAAGATGATACAAATAGATGGTGAGATATACCATGTTCCTGGATTGGAAGAATCAACATTGTGAAAATGACTCTACTACCCAAAGCAATCTACAGATTCAATGCAATCCCTATCAAACTACCACTGGCATTTTTCACAGAACTAGAACAAAAAAAATTCACAATTTGTATGGAAATACAAAAGACCCCAAATAGCCAAAGCAATCTTGAGAAAGAAAAATGGACCTGGAGGAATCAGGCTCCCTGACTGTAGACTTTATACTATAAAGCTACAGTAATCAAGACAGTATGGTACTGGCACAAAAACAGAAATATAGGTCAATGGAACAGGATAAAAAGCCCAGAGATAAACACACACACGTATGGTCACCTTATCTTTGATAAAGGAAGCAAGAATATACAGTGGAGAAAAGATAGCCTCTTCAATAAGTGGTGCTGGGAAAACGGGACAGCTACATGTAAAAGAATGAAATTAGAACACTCCCTAATACTATACACAAAAATAAACTCAAAATGGATTAAAGACCTAAATGTAAGGCCAGAAACTATCAAACTTTTGAGGAAAACATAGGCAGAACACTCTGTGACATAAATCACAGCAAAATCCTTTTGACCCACCTCCTAGAGAAAGGAAAATAAAAACAAAAATAGACAAATGGGACCTTTTGCACAGCAAAGGAAGCCATAAACAAGACCAAAAGTCAACCCTCAGAATGGGAGAAAACATTTGCGAATGAAGCAACTGACAAAGGATTAATCTCCAAAATTTACAAGCAGCTCATGCAGCTCAATATCAAAAAAAAACCCAATCCAAAAATGGGCAGAAGATCTAAATACACATTTCTCCAAAGAAGATATACAGATTGCCAACAAACACATGAAAGAATGCTCAACATCATTAATCATTAGAGAAATGCAAATCAAAACTACAAGGACATATCATCTCTCACCGGTCAGAATGGCCATCATCAAAAAATCTAGAAACAATAAATGCTGGAGAGGGTGTGGAGAAAAGGGAACACTCTTGCACTGCTGGTGGGAATGTAAATTGATACAGTCACTATGGAGAACAGTATGGAGGTTCCTTAAAAAAGTACAAATAGAACTACCATACGACCCAGCAATACCACTACTGGGCATATACTCTGAGAAAACCTTAATTCAAAAAGAGTCATGTACCAAAATGTTCATTGCAGCTCTATTTACAGTAGCCAGGAGATGGAAGCAACCTAAGTGTCCATCATTGGATGAATAGATAAAGAAGATGTGGCACATATATACAATGGAATATTACTTAGCCATAAAAAGAAATGAAATTGAGTTATTTGTAGTGAGGTGGATGGACCCTAGAGTCTGTCATACAGAGTGAAGTAAGTCAGAAAGAGAAAAACAATACTGTATGCTAACATATATATATGGAATCTAAGAAAAAAAAAAGGTCATGAAAAACCTAGGGGTAAGACGGGAATGGAGATGCAGACCTACTAGAGAATGGACTTGAGGATGTGGGGAGGGGGAAGGGTAGGCTGTGACGAAGTGAGAGAGTGGCATGGACATATATACACTACCAAACATAGGATCGCTAGTGGGAAGCAGCCGCATAGCTCAGGGAGATCAGCTCGGTACTTTGTGATCACCTAGAGGGGTGGGATAGGGAGGGTGGGAGGGAGGGAGACGCAGGAGGCAAGAGTTATGGCAATATGTGTATATATATAACTGATTCCATTTGTTATAAAGCAGAAACTAACACACCATTGTAAAGCAATTATACTTCAATAAAGATATTAAAAAATACTTGGAAAAGTATCGTTGACTGAGGGAACCACATATTCCAAGTCTCAGAGTCAGGTAAATGAGGTGTTTCTGCAATTTTTACTGTATTTATACTAGTGGTGGAGGGTAGAACTGCTTTCTGCAAAAATATAGCCTTAATTGGGAATTAAGATTAAGAGCAGATCATGCAACATCTGTACAAATGTGAAATCAGAGTATGTAGAAGTCATTGGTACCACAAACTGGGTCACCCAGGCAGGTAGCTAAGTTTGAATGAAGGCAACCATAGTGAATATTTAAAGTTCACAAAAGCAATAGTTTGAAAATCAGTTGGCAATGCTTATATCGGAACAGGGCTGTCAAGAGCTGAGAGAGTTCAGAAGACAATAAGTTTCTAAGAGCATGGACCAGTCATTCGAAGGGCTTGAGAGACGGTCAACCCACATAGCTGAGAGCTACCCAAGGCTGGGGGTGCATCTGGCTAGGTGAGGGATGCTGGGAAAGGAGCCTTTTTCTTTCTTCGAGTAGGTTCTTACCCCTAATGTACCAGCTGAGCAAAGCAAAGCTTTCTCTCCTGCTGAAGTAACCTCTCGATACTTTGGCTCCCTTTGGCTAGGAAAAATCACATATAGACCCAGTGCATTGTGCTGGCGTCATTACCCTGTTCACCAATAAAATAGAAGCTAATATGCATTGCTAACATATGTAAAGAAAAGACAAAATTTGATGTATTATTGGAAGAAAACTTAGGGCAGTGTGTCCAAAAGTCAGTGAGTGAGCAGGAGTTCTAGGAAATAACATCAAATAAGTCGTTAAGTAGACAGGACCAAATCTTATAGAGCTTAGAAGGGCAGACAGATCCTAATCATACAGACCTTAGGACTTTGGATTTTTGTGTAAGTGTGATAAGAAGCAGTTGGAAGGTTATGAGCAGGGGAGTAAAGTAATCTGTGTTCCATTTTAGAAGGAACATTCTGGCAGTTGTGTGGAGAATAGGATCTAGGGAACAAAAAGGGAAAACTGAAAATGAGTTAAGTAGCTATCCAGGTAAGAGATTATGGAGAATTAAACATCATTGAGCCATGGTGATTGTAATAAATGGTCAGATTGTGAATATGTTTGTAAAGATAAAGCCAACAGTATTCTTTGATGGACTAGATGTTGTTTCTGAGAAGAAGAGAGAAGTCAATAGATTACAAGGTATTTTTGCCTAATCCAACTGAATATAGGTCCCATTTACTGAGATGGTAGACACAGGGAAAGGAGTAGTTTTAACAGGGGCCAAAAAGGAATCAACAGTCTCATTTTAGACATATTAAGGTTAAAATACCTAATAGAAATCCAAGAAGGGATGTGAAGTCCCAAATGAAGAAGAAAGGTATGCCTAAAACTATAAATAATTGCATTATGGTCATATGTATAACATTTGAAAGCATGGGACTGCATGAGATCACCTAGGGAGTAAGTATAAATACAGAAGATGTCTGAATGTGATTCCTGGGTCAAACAGACATTAATTTAAAAAAATCAAAAAACTTGATAAGGGTGCTGCAAGAAGCCTGAGAATGAGTGAAAAGTGAGGCAAAGGACATTCAGGAGAACTGAAGTAAAGTAAAAGTTTTAAGAAGGGAGAAGTGGTCAACTGTGTCAAATGCTTTCAATATGCCACGTGAGACTGACAGTCCGTGACTTGGGGATGTGCAGGTCCTTGACCTGCATGGTTTCAGTGAGGCAGTAGAGTGCATTGAGAACAATAGGAGAAGAAGGAATGGAGTTGGCCAGTATAGACAACCATTGTGAGGTGTGTGATGTAAAGCCAAATTAAAGTGTGGACTGTAGCTGGAGGGAGATGTGAGATAAAGGGGGGTTTTAGTAAGATGGAAAATTTTACAGCATGTATATGTGGTAATGGAAATAGTCCAGCATAGAGAGCACTTAACATGCAAGAGAGGAAGGAAATGAATGTGGATGGAGATAAAATAAAGACCTAGGGTAAAATGCATGATATATTTACATTTAGAGAACTACTAGGCTAAAACCAAGACTATAAAAAGAGGAAAAATATTTAAATATTGCTGGTCTCATAAACAAGCTAGATATTCCTTAGGACATGGAACAAAACAGAAATATAAAATGTTTCTAGGAGCAGAAGGTGTGAGGTTCCTGGGCTCCAGAAACCAACAGAAGCACCTGGAAATTAAATTATATTAATTAATAATAGGGACTAAAAGTGCTCTTTAAGAGTCAGTGACCAGGACGTCCCTGGTGGTCCAGTGGTTAAGACTCCGTGCTTCCACTTCCAAGAGGTGCAGGTTCGATCCCTGGTCCTGGTTGGGGATCTAAGATCCCACATGACAAGAGGTGAGGAAGAGTCAGTGGCCTTGCAACTAGAGATTATCATACTACGTGAAATAAGTCAGAAAAAGAGAGACAAATACCATATGATATCACTTATATGGGGAATCTAAAATATGACACAAATGAACGTATCTACGAAGCAGAAACAAACTCATAGAGAACACACTTGTGGTTGCCAAGGGGGAGGGGGAATAGCGGATGGGGAGAGATGGACTGGGAGTTTAGGGTTACTAGATGCAAACTATTACATTTAGAATGGATGGACAACAAGGTCCTACTGTATAGCACAGGGAACTATATTCAGTGTCCAGGGATAAACCATAATGGAAAAGGATATGAAAAAGAACATATATGTGTGTGTGTGTGTGTGTGTGGTGTGTATATGTATATATATATATATATATATATATTTATGTATAACTGAGTCACTTTGCTGTACAGCAGAAATTAACACAACATTGTAAATTACCTGTACTTCAATTTAAAATAAAGAGTGTCCAGAGCCAAGCTTACTTCTAAAACGTGGCCTACCACCTTTCCAACTTTTGAGCAGGTGCTGGAAAAAAAAAGCTGTTGACCACTGGTTGGGTCTATGGCTTATATGAAACTGTTTTTCGAGAGAATGAGAGGACATAAGTGTGACCAGTTGCCCAGAAATTGAACCAAGACACCTTTTAGCTTAGAGATGCTCTTGAAGGTATCTGCAGTATTGTCATGCAACATAAAGCCTGAAGTGGCAATAGAAGAAGTTAGATAGCTTGATCCTCAACTGCCAGGAGAGAGATAGAAGGAGTATGTGAACATTTCATTAAAAAAAATAAATCTGCAAATCAAAACTACAAAACACATAAGAAAAATAACAATAAGAAAAAAAAAACAATCAGCAGTTTGGAAGTGACTATTTCAGGTGACATTAAAAAATTAGAATGGTTTGGGCAAAATACTTCAAATATTGTAGAATCCTAAATGATATTCAGCAAATATCTGGGAAATTCCTATTCAGTGGCAGACACAATCCTAGGTGCTTGGAATAGAGCAAATAAAACAAGACACACAAAAATCATTACCTTCATGGAGCGTACATTTCAGTGGCTAAGAATAATTGAAGAAATAATACCCATAAAAGTAGGCAAGAAACTCTGAAATAGATTAAAAAGGAATGAGTCTAGGAGATTATTTAATCGAAGTACTGGAAATTAGAAGGTAGTCATTAGCATTTTTTAATGCAAAAATAAATAAACTCTAGATTGGAAACTTTAAAAGAATCAATATATTGGAAAACCAAGAACGCATGCAGAAATGAAACATCATTTAAAAATATGAAGTCAGTTAAGAGATTTAGCATAACGAGATTTGGAAGAAAAATAGAGGAATTAGTGAGAAAGCAATATTTTGAAAGGTAAAGGTAAAGAATTTTGTAGGAATAAATAATTAGTACTCCAGAAGGACTCTGAGAGCTAAGCAGGAGTAATAAAAATAAATCAACATATAGATACATTGTAGCATGATTGCAAAATCTCAAAGATAAAAAGAATCTTAAAAGCCACCTGCAGAAAAAAACTGATGACTTACAAAGGAACAATAATTATAACTACAGCAGTTTTCTTATCAGCTCAATCATGCCAGGAAAAAATGGAATAATGTATGCAAATTGTCAACCTAAATCCAAAATTTGATACACTACTAATTATTACTCTAGAAGGAGGGCAAATTAAATCAATTTATGTTGAAAAAGGTTAAGATAGCTTGCCAGTATTGGGCACACAATAAAATCTATAAAGCATGAACTTCAGCAAGAAGAAAATCCAATACAGGATGAAGGAATGGGATAAAACGATATCATCAATTCTCATTCACAATAGTTATATTCTAGAAAGTCACTGGGAACACTCAATTCGTGAATACTGAACCATTGCTCCTAGGGGAAATACACATATCTCTCACATAGATTATAATCTTAAATCCTAAAAATCACTCATTCCAGTACATTCTATTTTCTTTATTTTACAAAAAAGAAAACAAAGTTCAAAAGTTTTTTGGTGTTTTTAAACAACTTTATTGGAGTATAATTGCTTTACAATGGCATGTTAGTTTCTGCTTTATAACAAACTGAATCAGTTATATATATACAAATGTTCCCATATCTCTTGCCTCTTGCGTCTCCCTCCCTCCCAGCCTCCCTATCCCACCCCTCTAGGTGGTCACAAAGCACTGAGCTGATCTCCCTGTGCTATGTGGCTGCTTCCCACTAGCTATCCTACGTTTGGTAGTGTATGTATGTCCATGCCACTCTCTCACTTCGTCACAGCCTACCATTCCCCCTCCCCACATCCTCAAGTCCATTCTCTAGTAGGTCTGCATCTCCATTCCCGTCTTACATCTAGGTTCTTCATGACCTTTTTTTTTTTTTTTTCTTAGATTCCATATATATATGTTAGCATACGGTATTGTTTTTCTCTTTCTGACTTACTTCACTCTGTATGACAGACTCTAGGGTCCATCCACCTCACTACAAATAACTCAATTTCATTTCTTTTTATGGCTAAGTAATATTCCATTGTATATATGTGCCACATCTTCTTTATCTATTCATCCAATGATGGACACTTAGGTTGCTTCCATCTCCTGGCTACTGTAAATAGAGCTGCAATGAACATTTTGGTACATGACTCTTTTTGAATTAAGGTTTTCTCAGAGTATATGCCCAGTAGTGGTATTGCTGGGTCGTATGGTAGTTCTATTTGTACTTTTTTAAGGAACCTCCATACTGTTCTCCATAGTGACTGTATCAATTTACATTCCCACCAGCAGTGCAAGAGTGTTCCCTTTTCTCCACACCCTCTCCAGCATTTACTGTTTCTAGATTTTTTGATGATGGCCATTCTGACCGGTGAGAGATGATATGTCCTTGTAGTTTTGATTTGCATTTCTCTAATGATTAATGATGTTGAGCATTCTTTCATGTGTTTGTTGGCAATCTGTGTATCTTCTTTAAGTGACTTGCCTGAGGCCACCGCCTCTGTCAGATGCCATAGTGGGGACTTAAACACCATCCAACCTGCTCGGAACCAGAGCTTCCTGCCCTATGCTGCACTGCCCCCTACTCCCTTAATCCTCTGGTCATCTTTGCAGGAGAGCTGAAGCAAGAATGCAGAGCCCAGCCTTGTGTGACCTCAGCTACAAATATGTGTATTGGTGGACTCAAATTTCTCACCACTAAGTGCACATCCACAAATAATCATGAAAGCCAAGGGTATGGATTTTGGGGTTACAAATAAATTTTAATGAGTAGGCAAATATGGAATCTGGGAACAATGAAGATGGACTGTATATCTATCTATATAGTCAATTATATCAGTATATTTTACTATTACTTGAAAAACAAATATGTGGTTTATTTTGTTCTTGAAAAACATAAGCCTAAAATTTCAGGCAGAAAAACAAGATAGAGGGACATGGTTCATAAAATAAGTAGATCATGTTAAGTTCTGTATCTCGGTGAAAAAGAGATATCAAATTGTACAGAAAAGAGTTATCATAGTTAAGTTTGAGACTGCTATTCTTAGATACTTGCAAAGTTTACCCTTGGCTGATGTTGAGGAACTACTGTTTTAGGAGGGTTCCCACCATTCCCTAAATGATATGGTGGCTCACTGGGCCCAAAGTTTTTGTGCAAACAAGGCGGTTTATACTAAACACTTACTTTCTTTATGGGAATCTGGAACTTTGATACATGCTAGGCATAGGGAACTGAATCCAAAATACCTGGGCATTGAATTTCTAATGAGCCTCCTTGGTAGACATTTCACTCCGGTTGTTAGAACTCATTGCTGGAGTAATTAAGTGATCCTTCGTGACTCCACTGGGAGAGGGCTCTTGGATGCTTGTGGCTGCTTTCCTACAGACTTCACCCTACAGCCTTTTCCCTGTACCAATTCTGCTTTGTATCCTTTTGCTGTAATGTCAATAAACCACAACCATGAGATGACTATATGATGAGTCCTCCTGGTGGATTGCTGAATCTGCAGGTAGTCTCGAGGACCACCACACACAAATGAATTTGGATATTTTAAGAAACATTTATTTATTGAAATTGTGTAGCCTTGGGGAGTGTTACGTCCAGCCACGATGGCATATCTACACTAAAGGAATTTCCTTCCCACCATATACAGCTGTAAACTGAACAAAATATATAAAGCATCTCACTTTTTGAGCATTAGAAAACAGGCAAAGCAGGATCATAATTCATGAAAGAAGGAAGAAATAGGAGGTGAACTGCACATTTGCCCAGTTCTCTGCCTAAGAGATCTTTCCTTCTAGTGGTACAGAAGTCAGAAGCTCAAGTGTGGTTGGGCTGAGAACTTGTTCAAGGCTACTGAGCAGTTAAATCTGCTGATCAAGGTAACAGAAAACAAAAAGCTGCATGAAGTAGTCAGAAGTCTGTACTTCCACCAGGGTATTGATAGGTGTTGGAGGTACTGGGAAAATCCATCAAGAGAGATTATTGTAATGTAACAGACCAGGAAGCCTCTCTGCCAAACACAAAAGTCATTATTCAGAGTTTGTAGAGTAGAGATACTAGTGGTCCCTAAGCAATAAGGGCTTAGCCAGGGAAGAATTAGGAAAACTATAGGGTGGAAGCAAGAGAGTAAAGAATCAACCTTGATAGACCCTGATAGAGAGGTCCTAGATATTAAAAATGTTTATTTTGAAGGACAAGTAGTACCTGTCATTCAAAGGGAGAATAACCTTTAGTTGATTAGTGAGGAAGCTAATACATTGATTTCCTTTTTTATAAGTCTTCATGGTCTGACACTAATGTTTACATCTCATTTTTTATGGTTTTTCCTTTATTGTCTATTTACTATGTTATCCATCCATGCAACATATTATATTAACATTTGTTGAAAATATACCATGAAGTTATAAACTTCAATGAAGCAACTCCTTTGTATCCCCCCAGCCTCCCTCTTGAACTCAGATCCAAACTGTCTAATACTCTATCTCCACAAACTCATAAGTTGAATATATTCAAAACACATTGAGCATCTTCCCTAAACCTGATATTCCTCTGCTTCCTTTTGTGATTAATACAAATTAATATTCATAGTATATACAACTCAAGGCCTTGGAGTCACGTTTGAAGACACCAAAAAGAGTCAAAATCTAAAAAGACTTGGAGCCACTTTTGAAGACTTCTTGCTTCATCACCTCCCACCCTACCCCGCTCAGCATCCAATTGGCTGCCAAGTCATGTAGGTGCCATTCCATACTCCATAATACTGACAGATTAATGTTCCCAAAGCACAGCTCTAACCACATCATTTCCCTGCTCCCAAACCCCTCCTCACCTAGTGCACATTACTTTAATTGAAGAGGAGCTTTGAAAAAAATAAATAGCCTCATATAGTAAATTTATAATCCTAAATATAGCAAAGGTAGTAATGTTGCAAGAACCTTGAATTATCACAGCACTTTAGATTCAGGAAAGCATTGAGTACTATTAAGTCACTAATGAAGTACAGTAGACAAATTCAGTTATGGCACAAAATGGCAGTTGTATAAATAATGGAAGGCTATTTAAAATGTAATAGTAAATTTTGCTCCCAGCAGATTTTGGTTTCTGGTTGTCTTTTCTCAGAATCATCAAAGATATATGCAAATTGTGTGTGTATGCCTCTGTATGTGCATGTGTGTGTGGAGAAAAAGAGAGAGAATTTCATTTATTTTTAGCAATCTATTCTGTTCACAGCAATGCTCACTAACAAAAATACTTTGATTTAAGAGGACAAAGCATAGGGCTTCCCTGGTGGCGCAGTGGTTGAGAATCCGCCTGCCGATGCAGGGGACACGAGTTCGTGCCCCGGTCCGGGAAGATCCCACATGCCGCGGAGCGGCTGGGCCCGTGAACTATGGCCGCTGAGCCTGCGCATCCAGAGCCTGTGCTCTGCAACGGGAGAGGCCACAACAGTGAGAGGCCAGCGTACTATAAAAAAAAAAAAAAAAAAAGAGGACAAAGCATATATTACCAGGCAAATCCATTTAGGATAAAAGGGTTTTTCTGTGTATGATATAAACGTTAATTCACCAGAAATATAATATATATATTTAATATTACAGTTGTAAAGTCACCCTTCATTAGTGTTCCATGTTAAATAAAAAAAGAGAGGGAGAGGAAAATGAGATAGAGAAATAGCTACATTTCTATTTAACTTTTTGGAACAATGTAAAGAAATAGAAATCTCTTTAAGAGCAAGTCATACTTGGATAGGTGCTAATTCCCGTCATGGTGTTCATGTTAGCTGAGCATGCCACACCACTCAACAACCATTTCATTTATCCATTTTTAGCTCCCTTTCTCATGCATATCACCACTACTCACCTAAAGTCACCTACATAACTTGTTATTCCTTAACTTCCTTAGTAATTAATTGAAATAAAAAGTGAGATTTCCAGCACATTCTCAAATTTCTGCCATTTCTTCCAGAAAATTGTCCACACACACACTTCTCCTTCTCTTCCTTCCTATATATGACCATGAGTATTCTTCCTATTCTAGGGCAATTCCTCCAGTTGGGTTTTCTTTTATTTTTATAAATAATTTTATTCTTATGGAAAAAGTAATACATGTCTTAAAATAAAAATTTAAAACTATACTGTAAAAATAACATCAATGTAAAACAATCTTCTTACACCAGATCCTAGTGCCCCTTCCCTAATAAGGTCTTGGAAGACTTCAAGATATTTAGTAACTTTTTACACAAGTGAGCGCATGCCTTTGTATGGCTTTTGATGCAATATGCTCAATTCTTCTTATGTCTTCAGCCTCTGCGTGCTTTTTTTGCTTCATAACCTCCTCTACTTGACCCTTAAGTTTTTGTTTTACATTTCTGTTCTGCCATTACCACTCCTTCCAAAGTGCAGACTCTTACTGAAATATATACATTATATATACTTTAACAATTATCTATTGTTTGACATTTACAAACTTCTGTCTTTAAGCAAATTTGAACTTGTATAAAAGTAGCAAATATAGCTCTTATGGGACATGTACATTTATGATACTTAAGTATTCAAACTCATCCCTTCCAAAACAACTCATCTTTAAGAAATGCCTGAACTTTTAAACGTCACAGCTGTCGCTAGCCTGGCCTGACGATTTTTGGCAATATGGTCTCTTCAAAAAAGTATTAGGTTTTTATTTTATTTGTGCCTTTTCATTTTTAAGTACGTACAAGCATGGTCTAAACATAATCAATAAACCTGAAGAATCTAATCTTTAATCAGCAGGCCATTATACCTATCTGTAGTCTTCTTCATTTTTAATGGCCATTAACCAGATGCACTTTTAAAGTATATTATTTAGTGGGAAGGCAATACTTTAATCTCATTTTTTGCTACTTGGGACCCCAATCTAATATTCTGCTAAGGCTGAGACTTTGCTACCTCTGGTAGTATCAATTTCTGCCTGGAGTAGAAAATGTGGTGGTTGTTTGTTGTTTTCCCCAACATTTACGGTTTCAATGTACATACTCATGAAACTAAAAGAAGGCTTTATTTTCTGACCTTTCTGTTTTCCAACAGGCTGAATAGGTTACCTATGTCCTGAGTTTATCCACTTATAGGGCATTGCTAAAAATCATTGAGATAACCATTACCTGCCAGTCTTTTGAATTTTTCCATAATTAAACTAATGAGGGATAATAAGCTTCACCCAGCACCAATTTCACTTGACTTCGAAAAAAGATAAAGGACAGGAAATGGTGGAGCATGCACAGCAAGAACAGAGCAGAAGTCTCATGACACCCAGACATAGCTTCCAGTTTCCCAGGCATTTCTCCTCAACTGTATTGCACTAGTCCGAATTATCTGGGCAGCTTTATCTCATCAGTACCACTGATCATTAACCTCAATGAAGAAGTATAAAAGTGTGTTCCAGTATACAGAACTTAACCTAAGAGTCTTTTATCTTGGATCAAGTATAGGTAATCTACTAACAATACCTTTAGCTAATGTTGCAAGAGAATTTGCCAGGAGTCATCAGATGAAACTTGAGGAAAGGCTGTAGAACCAGCCGTGAACTTTCCTCTTTACTGTTTCTCTTAACTCCCTAGTCCAGATTAGCACACATGCCCAGCGTCCAATATAGTTAGATCAAAATACTGTAAAAGGATCACACATTTTGAGCTTCAAATAACTGTGTCTGCCCACTTTGCTGTCACTTTCTGTCACTCAAAACCATATTTATTGTGTTTGATTTTTCAGTACTTTCCAAATTTTCTACCATGAAAAATATTACCATTAAAATATATTTTAATAGAACTATATAGAATATTTTAGACAAATTTGTGAAAATGCCATGAATTCATTGGATTTAGAGATAAGAGATAGATATGTAGAAAGACAAGTTTAATGAGAAGCTGTATGTTTCTCCTGTATATCTGTATTCTCTGTATGTATACAGAGTAAATATGCATGTATACATACATACAAAGAAAAAATTTCTCATTAAATGTATATTTAATATCTATAAATATGTATGTATAAGTACATATATTTCTCTCAATTTTCAACATAATTACAACTCAAAATAAATAATCTGACTTTCTGCCGTTTATTAAAACCAAACTTAATTCTCATTCCCCAGATTTTATTTCTTTAATTGCCAGAATTATGACCTAATAATTGTTTTTATACTCACATAAAGTATCTGTTATCTTTTTTCATTCTGATTTAACAGTATACTATTTTTCTTTTTCCTACTCTGTTGAACTTATCATTGAGCTGTTCTTATTAATTAGCTAATGACATTTGTTACTGGTTCATAAACATGTATTTTTCTTTCACTGTAGATGAAAGACACTGACACTTCCTTGTATGAGCTAGGAGTTGATGTAGGAAATAGAGAAATATACCAAAACTTAGAATGTAGAGGCATACATGTGATAAAGGGGAGGGGTATGTGCATCTAACTAGGACTGGATAGAGAGTGATTCTAGAAGGAGGAAGGAGGTATAGTAAGAAGGGTGATCTCTGATGTGATGCTTAGAATTTTATTAAGCAAAATTTATGCTGTGTCCATTATAATAAAGATAACTGTCAATATTATTCTATATTGAAAGATTCTTAAATTCCATCTTAGATTGAGAGAGAGAAATGCCACTCGCATAGCACCTCTAACTTCTGTCAACAAAGGTACTAAAGTCTAGATGCTTTACTTTAGCTGGTTACGACCAAAATAAGCCCAAGAATAAAGCATTTTTTGAACTTCATGAGTTTTCAGTTTTTGTTTTTTTTGTTTTTTGTTTTTTGTTTTTTGTTGTTTTTTTTTTTGCGGTATGCGGGCCTCTCACTGTTGTGGCCTCTCCCGTTGCGGAGCACAGGCTCCGGACGCACAGGCTCAGCGGCCATGGCTCACGGGCTTAGTTGCTCCGCGGCATGTGGGATCTTCCCGGACCAGGGCACGAACCCGTGTCTCCTGCATCGGCAGGCGGATTCTCAACCACTGCGCCACCAGGGAAGCCCGAGTTTTCAGTTTTGATTACATCAAAACATTAAAATAGTTCAGCCTTAGACAGATTCCTAGTTTTTGGAATGATGACCAAATTTGCAACAAGCAGTGATTAAATTAAGCACTTAATTTTACTTTGAATGTTAATACTATAATTTAGTTTCAAGTAAGATTCCAGTTGATTCAGATAGTATTTAATTAGAAGGATGAAAAAGAACTGGAGGCTATATTCTCTGCATCTATAGAAATAAATGAGTTATTTTTATGGCCAAATCACAAAGACACTATGTGGGTTACAAAGAAAAGCTCCTATGCTTAACATAGAAAATATTGTTTTGTAGATAATTTGTTTAACTTTCAACTTTCTACCCATATATTGAATAAGAAATCTAAAATCTAAAATATGATCTGAGATGGAGCATGTAGAGCATAATTTAATTGTTGAACGATTTCACTGTGGAAAGTTTATGATTGGGAAACAAGGAGGCACTTTTATTCTAGGTTGCTGCTTTTTTGCCTGCATTCTACAGTTAATTGCAGACATCTCAATTGGGCTTAAATTTGCACCAACAGAACCTTTTTATAGGAGAAAGGAAGAAAATTCCCTTGGCTGGCTCAAAATGTCAGAGAACTCTGGCATTTAACATCTAGACTATGGCTAAACAAACTCACATAGAGAAAGCAACCAAAGAAAAAGCTTATCAGAAGTTATAAATTGTGTCGAGGTAAATCTTTGAATGTTGGCACCTTTCCCCATCTGTTTTAATCACTTGGAAACGTTTTTGTAGGTGTGAGTGAACTTGATGAATTAAATCTTGAAAATAAGAAGTCTGTGAAGTTTTTTTCTCTTAGAAATTTTTATGTTAACACAAGTGTGACCTATTTAAAGAGGAACAAATTAGTAAGGAAAAGAAGACTATAATTCAAATAAGTTACCTAAAATCTTTACTTTAAAGCAAACTTTGTGAAATATCCTTAGTAACTCTTGAAGATGAAGTATTTTCTTTTTCAATTGGGTTCCCGTTTTTAGAAGGGAAAAACAGGACGCTGAACAAGATTTAAATATCGGATAAACAAGGGATACGTTTTTAACATAAGTGTGTCCAGGGCAATATTTGGGAGGTACTTACTAAAATGTTACTTGTTGTTTATCTGAAATTTAAATTTAACTGGTGTCCTTTATTTTACTGACAACTCTATTTTTAGGGAGCCAAAAAAAATCGTAACCCCTTTTATTTTGGTTGTATATGTACTTAAAACCATAAATATTATAATCTTATATACATTGTCCTCATTTATATTTTTATTCCTCAATTACATTTGTCTTTATTATCAAGACTTACTGAAAATTATATGACTATGGAAAGTAAGAAATTAAGTGTTTAAAAATTCTCTTCTAGGGTCTCCCCTGGTGATCCAGTGGTTAAGACTGTGCTCCCAATGCAGGGAGCCCAGGTTCGATCCCTAGTTAGGGAACTAGATCCTACATGCCACAACTAAGAGTTCACATGCCACAACCAAAGGATCCCTCATGCCACAACTAAAGACCTGTCACAGCCAAATAATAAATATTTTTGAAAAATTTCCCTTCTAACACAGTTTGATATACTCTACAGGTAATTCAATATGAGTATATTGTTCACATTCACAACTATGATGAAGTCAATAGAAGTATCAGTAATTATAATGCAAGCTTGTGTACTCTTTATTAAAACACTGTATTTGTTTTCTAAGTTATAAGCAATAACTCTAATGTGAAGACTTTTAGTGGTGGCTTTTAGAGGATAACATGTTGAAAGGCTTGCCAGGTAAAGTGTTGCCTGAAGGAAATTTTACAGTACTGGTCTAAAAATCCCCATCTTGTAGGAAAGTCAGCTCAAGGAGGATCTCAGATGTACAGTACTATATACCTGTACTGTCTTACATTTGGAGAAGTTGGTAAGTGTACGTTCACTCTATGGTTCTATCTGGGCCACTCTTAACATTAGTTTGGGTGTTCCATTTTGTTTAGTAACCTCTTGGTGAATCAGAATCAATATTAATCAATATTCTAGAATAGTCCCAGTGTTAGAACCCCTGTGCTAGACCAGCCAGTTTTGTGCCTCTTCTAAATCTTGCGTCCAGTCTTGTTCATATCATCACACTCATGCCCCTAGCTCCTGGAACTTTTATTCTCTGCATCAACAGAAATAGGCATGTTTTCACAGCAAAAATCAAGTTAAAAAACATAAAATATCAACAATTGTGACATACGTTTAGAATAATAGAAGATATGTGTATTAACCGAAGAATTTAACTAATTAGTCCTTCATTGCCCTACAAATAAGCCTACAAATAACCTAGATTAGCTAGCCCACCCAGTGCATATTACCAAAAACTCAAAGGAATAAATACTATTAATAACATAATAGCCTATGGCACATATAATTTACCTCATGCATAACATAACTTTTTAACTAATTAGGCAGATTCTTCATCAGAGGAGCAGATTATACTCACCAGGGAAACTTTTCCAAAACAAACATGTCAGGGGCTCACCCCTTATTATTTTGATTTAGCAGATATGGATTGAATAGCAGACATCAGATTAAAACTTCCTAAATTGAGCTTGATACCCTTATCTGGTTGAGAACCACTTCTTTTTCCTAGCTGTCTCCATGTGAGAATAGAAATTCTAAATTGTTTTACATAAGCAGGTTGACAACCAATGGCTCTAGGAAAATAAATGGTAGATGGTATTAGGGAAGAGTCTTGTGATTTTTCTCTTATTATTATTTTGTTTATTCATGCTGAATGATGAGCTACAATGATAATTGTATGAATTCTTTAAACTAAAATGAAGCTGTGCTACACCTATTCAGAAAATAATTCTATATAACAATCTTTATGCTGTAAATAAAAAGTACAGAGCTGCAATTTCTACCACTAAAGTCTAACTGAGAAATAGGAGATCTAATAGAGAAATGGAAAGAGATCAGACGTTGGAATCAGAAAGAATTGTTTTACCTCCAGTTTTACTAGTTCAAATTTACATGACTATAAGCTAGCCTCTATTAAAGTCACTATAAAGTTACATCAAATAATAAGATTAACAAAGCCAAAATTTGGTCCTCCTAAGAGTTTAATGAAATTTATGAATCTCTAGCAAGTCTGATCAAGAAAAAAGAAAATACAAATTACCAGATCAGCATTGAAAAATTCACATTGTTAGACATCCTACAGATATTAATAGGATAGTCATGGAATTTATAAACAACTTTATGCTAATAAATCTGACGACATGGTTCAAATGGGAAAATTCTGGGGGAGAAGGTTAAGTCTTAGCAAAACTGACAGAAAAAGTAACAGATAATCCAAATAGCCTATATCTATTTTAAAAGTTGACTTCATAATAAAAAACCTTTCCCAGAAGAAAACTAGAGATCCAGATGGTTTCACTTTAAAAAAAAAATAATTGGCACAAATACTTTTAGAAAATAGAAAAAACAGAAATACATCTCAACTAATTTTATGAGGGCAGCACTAACCTGATACCAAAAGCAAATACATCAAAATAGAATGATATACCAATAAATCTCATAATCAGATATAAAATATTGAACAAAATATAAACAGGGTAAATCTAGCAACAAATAAAAATTCTATAATATTAATAAATCATAACCAGGTAGGTTTTATCTCAGAAATGCAAGGTCAGTTCAACATTAGAAAATCAAGACTATGATTCCTCAACTTAACAACAAAAACGCCATCTTTTACTATCTCAATAGATGTTGAAAAAGCATTTGATAAAATTCAATATCTATTAACATTTTTAAATGAAATCATCTCAGCAAAAAAGTTGGAGAAGGAAGCTTCCTTAATCTGATAAAGACATTTACAGAATATCTACAGATAGCATCATACACAAAAGTGAATATTGAGTACTTTCCCCATAATTGAGAACAAGGCTCTTACCACTTCTTTTCAAAAGTGTACTAGAGAAAATATAACAAAAGGACAAGAAAAATATAATACATAGCAAAGATGAGAATAAAAATATCTTTATTCATGACATGGTCTTTTATGTAGAAAATCCTAAAGAATCTATAACTCAGAAATCCACACTGTAAACTGTAAAATTTTGCTAAAGAAATGAGTAAATTTACCATGTTTATGGATTGGAATTTTTAATATATTTCATTTCAGTTCACCCAAAGTTAACATAGAAATTCAACACAATACCAATCTAAATACTATCAAAATCTACTTTTTTGTAGAAATTGATAATTCCAAAATTTATTTGGAAAGCAACCTAGAATAGTTTAAAAAAAAACAAAAACTTTAAAGAACAAGTATAGTGTTGGAGGGCATATAGCAGCAAATATCAATATTTATTAAAAAGGCATTGATGAAGACATTGTATTGACATAAGGGTAGTCAAATAGGTCAATGAAACAGAATAGAGAGTCTGCAAATACACTTACACACACATATATATATATATGTATCAGTTCAATTGATTTTCAGCAAGAGAACTAGAGCGATTTAATGGGTGAAAAGAAAAGATTTCTCAATAAATGGTACTGAAACAAGTAGATTTCGTGTATAGAAAAATTAACATTGATGCCTACCTTATCCCATAGACAAAATTTAATTTGAGACAAATATAAAGCTACTGCTATAAAGCTTAACAAAAAAAAGAGAATATCTCCATCACATTACTTTAAATTACATTAGACATCTTTGAAAAGATGCAGAAATTTGGTAAATTGGAGATCACCAAAATTAAAATATTCAGCTAATCAGAAGGTGGTTAAGAAATTAAAATGTAAGCCCCATATTTGAAAATATTTGCAGTATATATATTTGAACAGGGGAGAAGGAACGACACCAATAACAATGAGATAGAGTCAGGAAGATTCAAAATCCGAGGGCTGGGAAAAATTTAAAGCCAAACTAACATGATTTAAGCAGTGGAAAAAGAAGTATTTATCATAAAACAGTTGCAGATATTGGAACATGTGGAGCAAGGCAAGATGGTTCTGGATTTTTATGCTTGAAAGCTCTGCATCAGACCTTGCACTGGTTTTGAAAACACAAGCAAAGGGAAAAATTCTAAAGGCAGCAAAGGACCAAATAACAGACAATCAATAAAGAAAAAAAATTGCCTATGTGTGCCCCTTTTCTGACTCCTTAACTGGGTGTCTGCTGTCGCTTTAGTGGCCAGGTGTCTTGCCCAGCCTTCTTAGCTCAGCTGGACAATTCAAATTCTAGAGTCCTCGCAGAAGTTTCTTCAAGAATGGACTTTAAGATATGTGTTTATTACAATCAGAGGCACTAGTAGCAGGAAAGAGGTATGTGAATGGAACACCAGGTGGACAGCAACGTCACCTATTTTGTAATACTGCAGATGTTTTCCCATAGTTTCAACCACATTGCTAATTTTTTTTTATTCTTTACACTCTATTGTGAAGTACACAAGCTAATTGATTTTGGCCATGAAAAAACTACTAAATGTTTATGTAATACAAAAGGAAATAACAAAGTCCCCTTTAGAGTTATTCAAATGCTGAGCATTTGATTCATAAAATGTAAGATATATTAATTAATATTTACCTCAACTTTTTTAAAAATGTATTTCTTTATTAACTTTTTAAATTGAAGTGTAATTAATTTATAATATTTTGTTAGTTTCAGGTCTAGAGCAAAATAATTCAGTTATCTATATATATGCATGTATATATATTTTATCTTTTTCATATTCTTTTCATTATAGGTTATTACAAGATATTAACTTTTTAAATAATGTAAGCAGTTCTCTGTAACTGAAAAATTAGAGCAAAAAAATAATGAAAATTATAATCACATCCCTATCCTCACTCAGATAGTAAATGTTAGCCTGCTTGTATCTTCACCACCTTTTTATGCACACACACACATACAATACACATACACAGTGTTATTGCTGTTCATTGGATTTTAGCAAAATAGAATCGTATCATACACAATACTCTACAGCTTGCTTCTTATGCTTATCACTATAGCCAGGACCTCCCTTCAGGTCAAGGAACATAGATGTATCTCATTCTTTTAAATAACTGCTTAATATTCCATATTATAGATATACCACAATTTATCAAGGCAATTTGCTATATTAAACATTTAGATAATTCAGTTTATTTGCAGAGTTTGCTACTAAAAACAATGCTATAATAGACACCCTTGTATATCTATACATCTGGTGTGTGGGGGTGTGTGTGGTGGGGGGGGTGTATTTGCATTTTATTTTTTTTATTTTTTTATTTTTTTTATTTATTTTTTTTTTTTCTTTTTGCGGTATGCGGGCCTCTCACTGTTGTGGCCTCTCCCGTTGCGGAGCACAGGCTCCGGACGCACAGGCTCAGCGGCCATGGCTCACGGGCTTAGTTGCTCCGCGGCATGTGGGATCTTCCCGGACCAGGGCACGAACCCGTGTCTCCTGCATCGGCAGGCGGATTCTCAACCACTGCGCCACCAGGGAAGCCCTGCATTTTATTTATATAGAAAAGATTTCCAAAGTAGCTCGGTTAGGTTCAAAATATTTAATCAATTTTTGTGAAATTAATTTCTGAAAATATTCATTTTACCATCTACAACATAGCAGAGTTTCATATTTTTCTTTTTGTTTAGCACTTGATATTTTTCTCTTAAATCATGGCCAGTATGAAACGTGATATTGTTATCTAAATTTTGCTTTAATTAAAATTTTTCTAAGTACATTTGAAGTTGAACAGCCCTTATTTATTTGTGCCATTTGTATTTTCTTGTCCATTGCTAATTTATAGCCTCTATTTTTCTAACAAGTGTTTGTTCTTTTTTAAATCTTAGGTATATTTTCTGTTGACGTATAATATGAGATGTGATATTTTTCCCTAGTACATTAGGTCTTTGGACTTCTAAACAACAGCTTTTCATACCTAAATTTATAATTCTTATCTTCTTCAATAAGTCTGCCTTCTCTTTTATATAACTTCTGGAGTTCTAGTCTTCCTAAGGACTGTTAATCCCCAACCAAATTTATGTTTCCTTATATTGAATTATAATGTTATTATATTGATTTATATCTGAATCTGTCACCCATCTAGAATATTTGTTTGAATATAATATGGGATAGAGGGTTTTTTCTTAAATTGAAGTGCAATTGCTTTACAATGCTGTGTTAGCTTCTCCTATACAACGAAGTGAATCAGCTATATATATACATATATTCCCTCCCTCTTGGACCTTCCTCCCATTCCCCACCCCCATCCCACCCATCTAGGTTATCACAGAGCACCGAGTTGAGCTCCCTGTGCTATACCACAGGTTCCCATTAGCTATCTGTTTTATACTTGGTAGTGTGTTATGTCAAACCTAATCTCCCAATTCATCCCACCCTCCCCTTCCCTGCCTGAGTCCACACGTCCAATTCTCTACTTCTGCATCTCCATTCCTGCCCTGAAAATAGGTTCATCTGTACTATTTTTCTAGATTCCACATGTATGTGTTAATACACAATATTTGTTTTTCTCTTTCTGACTTACTTCACTCTGTATGACAGACTCTAGGTCCATCCACATCTCTACAAATGACCCAATTTCGTTCCTTTTTATGACTGAGTAATATTCCATTGTATATATATACAACATCTTCTTTATCCATTCATCTGTTGATGGACATTTAGGTTGTTTCCATGACGTGGCTATTGTAAATAGTGCTGCAATGAACATTGGGGCACATGACTCTTTGAATTATGGTTTTCTCAGGGTATATGCCCAGTAGTGGAATTGCTGGGTCATATGGTAGTTCTATGTTTAGTTTTTTAAAGAACCTCCATACAGAACTTATGGCTGTATCAATTTACATTCCCACCAACAGTGTAAGAGGGCTCCCTTTTCTCCACACCCTCTCCAACATTTATTGTTTGTAGATTTTTTGATGATGGCCATTCTGACCAGTGTGAGGTGAGACCTCATTGTAGTTTTGATTTGCACTTCTCTAATAATTAGTGATGTTGAGCAGCTTTTCATGTGCCTCTTGGCCATCTGTATGCCTTCTTTGGTGAAATGTCTATTTAGGTCTTCTGCCCATTTTTGGATTGGGCTGTTTGTTTTTTTGATATTGAGCTCCATGAGCTGTTTGTGTATTTTGGAGATTAATCCTTTGTCCATTAACTTGTTTGCAAATATTTTCTCCCATTCTGAGGGTTGTCTTTTTGTCTTGTTTATGGCTTCCTTTGCTGTGCAAAAGTTTTGAAGTTTAATTAGGTCCCATTTGTTTATTTTTGTTTTTATTTTCATTACTCTAGGAAGTGGGTCAAAAAAGATCTTGCTGTGGTTTATCTCAAAGAGTCTTCTTCCTATGTTTTCCTCTAAGAGTTGTATAGTGTCCAGTCTTACATTTAGGTCTTTAATCCATTTTGAGTTTATTTTTGTGTATGGTGTTAGGGAGTGTTCTAATTTCATTCTTTTACATTTAGCTGTCCAGTTTTTCAACACCACTTATTGAAGAGGCTCTCTTTTCTCCATTGTGTACTTTTGCCTCCTTTGTTGTAGATTAGGTGACCGTATGTGCATGGGTTTATCTCTGGGCTTTCTATCCTGTACCATTTATCTATATTTCTGTTTTTGTGCCAGTACTATACTGTCTTGATTACTGTAGCTTTGTAGTATAGTCTGAAGTCCAGGAGCCTGATTCCTCCAGTTCCATTTTTCTTTCTCAAGATTTCTTTGGCTATTCAAGGTCGTTTGTGTCTCTATACAAATTGTAAGGTTTTTTTTTTTCTAATTCTGTGAAAAACGCCATTGGTAATTTGATAGGGATTGCACTGACTCTGTAGATTGCTTTGGGGGGGTAGAGGTTTTGATTGATGTATATTCACATGGGTGGCCAATTGTGATCCTACGGTTTACTGATTAAATTTTATTCTTCCAGTGATCTTTGTCATACATTAAGTTTCTAGTTATACTTAGATTCATTGATGGCTTCTCTTAGGTAAAAGTTGTGCTGTTTGTATTGCAATGGCTTTATAACTAATGTTTGATCCCATTAAAACAGTTTATCCTCGCTGTTTTCATTATTTTTTGGCAATTCCCTGATATTTAGTTGTCTGTGAAATTTAAACTCCTTTACCCATTCATAACTCCATAAAATTTGTAGGCGTTCTGTTTTTAAAAAATTGAATTTACATATTCATTTTTTCAGGTTTTGTTTTATGTTCCTCAATTGTATTTTATAGAGAATTTTGTAAATGTCATACACAATGTCTCAAATTTATCCTAGGTATTTTGTAGCTTTTATTCTAACATTGCAGGAGACTTCCCTGGTGGTCCAGCGGTTAAGACTCCAAGCTTCCAGTGTAGGGTGACCGGGTTTGATCCATGGTCAGGGAACCAGATCCCTCATACTGCAGCTAAGATCCTGCATGCCTCAAATAAAAGATCCCAAAGATCCCGCACCCGGCAATGAAGATCCCATGTGCCACAACTAAAGACCCAGCACAGCCAAATAAATAAATAAATATTTTTTTTAAGTTGCTTGAATTATTTTTGTCATTTGCTTTCCTGGGTGTGTATTGGTTGTATAGAGGAAGCATATTGATCTTTATATACTTATTTTATATCTAGCCAGCATACTAATTTTTTAAATTAATTCTGGGAAGTTTTCTTAACCTTTTGTTTATTTTAAGTATGGAATCACAAAATTAGCAACTGAATATAGTTTGGTGTCTTCTCATGTGGATTTCCTTCTCTAATTGCATTAGCTAGGACTACCAAACAATATGTAATATTGATGTAATAGTGAGTCTTCCTAGACGTTCTGATCTTCAAATTTTATTTTATTACTGACTTTCTGAATATGCTCTTTATAAATTTAATAGTCTTTTATTCCTATTTTAAGATTATGTCAAAAGTGATTGCTACACTTTTAACATTATACCAAATGTCTTTTCAGTAGCTGATGACATAATCAGGAGACATTAAAATCATGAAATTTGATGAAAGATTTTTTTCATATTAGATCATCTTTGCATTCCCAGAATAAATTCCATTTTATTCTCAAATTGTTTTTAATGCACTACTCTCATTTCAAATAGCAAACATTTTATGTAGAATGTTTGAATCTGTATTCAGAGTTGAAATCAGTGTCGTGCTTTGTTTGGATTTATGGAATTAGCATTATGTCAGCTTTATTGAAAGAACTGAAAAATATTTTCATCCTTACATATGGTCTTATCTAAGTTAAATAACATAGAAGTTATAGCTGTTTTAAATAGAAATAAATATATATGGGAATTTATTATATGATATGGATGACATTTCTCATAGGGAAAATAAATATTAATAAATAATGTTGCAATATATGGGTAGTCATAAGAGAAATAATTCACTGCTTATGTATTTTAGTGGATTGAATATTTAAATGTACAATAAATAAAACCATAAACATACTAGAGATAGACATGAAGGTAGGGTAACAATTTTTGTTACATCTTACTTATCTGAAGGAAGGGAAAGCCTTTCAAAGTATGACAATAAAAAGAAAAGCAAAAAAATTAAAATTGGAAAATTTGGCTCCATAAAAATAAAGATTTCTTTGTGGCAAAAATTGTCTTCATGCGTCAGAATTCCAACAGAAAACAGAATTCAACTCAGATGAGTTTGGAAGAAGAGTCTTTAATAAACAAACCATATATAGAAGAAGAGTAGGCTTGAGGGCAATAACAAGGAGCAGCTGAAGCAACCAGAAACTACCAATGATATGAAAACATTCCACCCCTTGGTTTGAAGGGCAAGGGAATAAAATAATGTTCCTGGAGCCACAGTATTGGCAGTCCATCAGTAGAGATGCAGCCACTACCAGGAATGTGTCTCAAAGCAGAGAAGGGACAGCCAAAAAATACTCAAACCTTTCTGTTTTCCTGACTCCTTGTGATAGGCAGACTTCTAAAAGAGCCTTCAATGATCACACATCCTGGATTTTACACCCTTGTGTAATCCCTTTCCTTTCAATGTGGGCTAAACCTAGTAACTTGCTTCTAACCAATAGAATACCACAAAAAGTTCAGGATTAGGTTACAAAAGATTTCAACTTCTTTATTGCTAGTTGACTCTATTGCCTTCTGTGCTTGCATACCTTGATGAAGCAAGCTGCCATGTTGGGAAGGCCCATGTAAAAAGGAACTGAGGGAGCCTTCCATACAACTGCCAGTGAGAAATTGAAGCCCTCAATCCAACAACCCCCAAGGAAGTGAATCTTGCAAGTGACCACATGGACTTGGAATTGTATCCTTCCCAGTAGAGCTGCAGGCCCTGGGCCAACACTTTGATTCCACTGTTGCTATAGACCATGAAACAGGACCCAGTTAAGTCATGCCCAGTTCGGAATTCTGTGTATATTTTTCAACTGCCAAATTTTGAGCTAAATTGCAAATGATTACAGATAACTTACAAAGATTTTGGTAGCTGGAAATGGAGTGCTTCCATAACAAATACATAGAAATGTGGGAGTGGCTTAGGAATCTAGAAGTGGTAAAGACTGGTTGGATTTCAGTGATCATCATAGAGAAAGTCTAAATTACCTTGAACTGACCACTAGAAAAAAAATCACACTACCCATGAGTGCTCAAAGGAAGTGAAGAAAGTGCTTTTGGAAATTGGAGGATGGAGGATCCCAGCCATGAAAGACAAATGCCTTTCAAGTCTCTGTTTGCCTTGTTTGCTAATATCCCATTGGCCAAGGCATGTCACATGGCCTGTACAGATTCACTGAGTGAAGAAATAAATTTCACTTATGATGGAAGAAAAGAATGAGGGGCCATTTTGTATTCAATCAGAGTCATCCCTCTAACCATAAGTTTCATATCTCTCCCACTTGCAAAACATGTTCACCTCAATCTAGGATCCCCAGTGTCTCATCCAGTATGGCATCAATCTTGTAGCCCAGGATCTCATGGTCTTCATCCAATCTGGATGTGGCTCTTGATCTAAAGACCTATGAAGCAAAAAGACAAGTTATCTGTCCCCACATACTGAAAATGCAATAGCAAGATAGGGATAGAATAACTACCATAGAGACTCCTTTCAAAATGAGAGGAATGTGAGGTGCTAAGCAGTCCCTGGTCCATAACAATTCTGAAATCCACCTGGAAAAATATTGCAAGGTTCTCTTACTCTGGGGACATGGAATGCACTTTGATTAAGGCCAGATCCTACTGCCTAGACATGGCTCCCTAGCCTATTGTTCTGTTTGTGTCATAGTTTTGCCTTTTGACTCTTGACTCAGCCCTCTGAGATGTTCTTCCTTCCTGGGGACAATTGCCTAAGAATTATACCCTGTTTGCATATGAAAAGCTTTAAGTTCATTTTAGTCCAAGTTGGTAGCCTACCTGTTAGTACTACTTCCTAAAAAGCTTCATAGGCTTTCTATGTATTAGATTATTTTCAGGTTAAATTCCTCTCAACTAGACAAAAACTATATCCATAGTCTTCTCAAGCCAAGCTTAAAAACATATCTTTAAAATGTAGGTTTTAAATTGTCTTTCTGATGTAATAACAGTAATTAATCAAATCAGATTTTACCTTGGGTCTGTTTTTTTAAATCAGCTGTATGAAAGTATAATTTTAGATACACTAAAATGCACTTCCTATTTGCCTGTTAATGGACTGAGCACACTGTGCAGCTGGAGGAAGCCCTCAGGCAGAGATAAGAAATTTAAGTTTGTGAGAAAAGGAAAGCACTTTTCCTGTTGGCTTTGCCTCCACCACTGGCCCCTGAGCCCAGGCCAGGTGTAGGAAAAACAGAGTCCTACACTTGCCTTCTTATCCAGATCCAGCCACATCATGCAACCTAAAAGACTAAGCCAGTTCCTGAGCTGGTTGTGATAGTTCTCCAGAGAATGATTAAGGAAAAGATAATTGGATGTGGCATAGACTTTTTCTCTCTACTCCTTTCAGCCAAGTACAATTATAAACTCTGAATATCATACAACAGACAACAAATGGAGAACTCTGAAAGATGTAAAGAGGAAGCCAAACTAGTTAGGGACCTCTGGACTTGAGAAACAACACAGCAACAGGGCATTATATTGACTCCCCCACCCAGCAGATGAGGGCAATCCAGTTCCATCATTCATGACCCTCACACAACCTTGCAACAGAAGCTGGCCCAGAGACACTGATTCCTCCCTGAATCAAAACACCACCAACACCAGGAAAAACTGAGAGCCTTGGCAAGTGTGATGGATAGAGAGCCATGCTGACAATAGCAGGCAGAGGAAGTGCACTCATTCTCCTGAGGTTACCTCCCCCACCAAGAGATCCAAGGTGGCTGTGTGACACTGGCAAGGGGGATCCTTCCACAACAAGCACCTGGCCAAGGAGTGCTCTCCGTCCCTCACATGCAGGCAAGTCCCACCACCGCAAGTGCCAGGCCCCAAAAGGGCTCTCCTTCCTGACTGGGCTGAGAATCTTCTCCCCAACAAGAGACACTGGGGCAATGGTCTAGGGTAGGAAGTACACCAAGCCTGGGAAGACCAGCCAGTCTGATCTGTTGAAATTCCTTCCATCCCCTCAAACAGCACCAGCAGAGACTAGGAAAGCCCCTGCAATAAATCAAGCAGACCAAAATAGCTCTGCAAAGGCTCTGAAATTAACTTCCTTTGGGACCACAGCCCAAGAAATTAGGCTAGGATTTGCATGCTAAAGATAAACAGGGTGACTACCTACCAAAATAAAAGATTTTAAAGTGCCTCATAATCTCCTAACATAATAACTAAAATGTCCAGAATACAAAAATAATAATAATAATAATAATCACCCATCATACCAAGAACCAGGAAAATCACAACTTGAATGAGAAAACAAGGTTAACTGATGCCAACACTCAGATGAATCCGATGTTGGGATTTTCTGATAAAGATTTTAGAATGGCCATCATAAAAATGTTTCAATAAGCAATTACAAAGTATCATGTAACAAATGAGAAAAATAGAAAACCTCAGTAAGTAAATAGAAATTATATTTTACAAATACATGAAAATTATAGAACTGAAAAATACAACAGAATTAAAACCTAGATGTATGGACCAATAGTAGAGTGAAAATGACAGGATAGAATCCATGATCTTGAGGACAGATCATAGAATTTTCCCTATCTGGATAACAGAGAGAAAAATAAACAGAGCCTCAGGGACCTGAGGAACAATAACAAAAGAGACAATGATTTGGAACATTGGAGTCCCAGAAGGAGAGGAAGTGAGTAAGGATAAAAGAAGATTTAAAAATAATAATAGCTGGAAATTTACCAGATTTGCCAATAGACATAAACCTACAGATTCAAAACGCTAAATAAAATCCACGTAAGAGAACTAAAAGAAATGCACATGAAGACAGAATAATTAAACTTTTGAAAACTAAATCAAAGAAAAAATATCAAAAGTATTCAGATAAAAATGACACATTACCTGTAGGAGAACATCTACTTGATGATAGTGGATTCCTCACCTGAAACTGGTAAGGTCAGAAGAAATGGCACAGCTGTTAACTGTGAATTCCATATGCAACAAAATTACTCTTCAGGAATAAAGGGAAAATAAGGACATTCTCAGACAAAGAAAGACTAAAGTATTTGTCCCTAGCAGACCTGTCATTAAAGATTGGCCAAAGGAGTAGTGAGAGTGGCCAAGACAGTGGAGTAGGAAGAACCTGAGTTCATCTCCTCCCTTAGGCACACAAGAATTGCTACTATTTACAGAGAAACTATCCATGAGAATAACCTGAAGACTAGCAGAAAAGATCTTCTACAGCTAAAGATATAAAGAAGGAACCACAACAAGATGGGTAGGAGGGGCGGAGTTGCAGTATAGTCAAGACTCATAACCGCAGGTAGGTGACCCACAAATGGGAAGATAATTATAATTACGGAAGTTTCCCCCAAAGGGTGAGTGGTCTGAGCCACACATCAGACTCCCCAGCATGGGGGTCCTGCACTGGGAAGATAAGCCCCTAAAATGTCTGACTTTGAAAGCAGCAGGGTTTGCATTAGGAGAGCTTGGGAGGCTGTGGAAAACAGACTCCATTCATAAAGTACATTCTAAAAATCTCACACCTTCCAAGACCCAGGGCAGAAGCAGTCATTTGAAAGGAGCCTGGGTCAGACCCACTAGCTGATCTTGGAGAGCCTCCCAGAGTGACCAGAGGCAATCAGAGCTCACACCGGGGACATAGACACTGGCAGCAGCCATTTTAGGGAGTTCATCCCACTAGGAGGACACTAGTGCTGGTAAGAGCCATTTTGGAATACTCCTTCTAGTGCCAGGACATGGACCCACACACTAGCCATTCAGCACCAGTCCTGGGTTGCCTGAGGCCAGGCAGCTATCAGGGCAGGGACAGAGCCCCACCCACCAGCAGGCCACCACCACCCTGGGATGCCCTGAGCCCTGGCTTCACCCAACAGCACGCCAACCCCAGCTCTAGGACACCTTGGACCCCTCAGCCAGATGTGTCAGGATTCAGGACACACAACACAAGCCCTGGGACCTCCCTGAACTACAGCCATGCCCATTAGTAGGCCGACACTATCTCTGGGATGCCTGGAGCACAGTCAGCCACCCTGGGACCCAGCTCCACACACCAGGGGGAAAAAACTAGCCACAGAACACCCAAGGACTCTCTAACCAATTGCTTCATGACCCAGCCCCACCCACCTCTGGTCCAGCACCAGGACCAGGACATGGCCCCAACTACTAGCAACTGGCAGCCACTGCAAAAGGCAGAACCTGGGAACCAACCACCCCAAGGCCCAGCCATGTCTACCACTATGCCTACAGTAGTGAACCTGGCACAACAGAAGGACCCATGCAGCCCACATAGAGGGCAGCCCTAAAGTGACCACGGGGGAATGTGCTGCTGTACCCCACAGGACATTTGCTACATAAGGCCACATCTCCAAGACTGGGAAACATAACAACCTACCAAATACATAGAAATTTTAAAAAGAGCGAATTAGGCAAAATGAGGTGACAGAGGAATATGTTGCAAAGGAACAAGATAAAACCCTAGAAGAACCAAGTGAAGTAGAGGTAAGCAATCTACACAATAAAGAATTTAAAGTAATGATCATGAAGATGTTCTGGAGAAGAATGGATGAACAGAGTGTGAAGTTAGAAGTTTTTAACAAAGAGTTAGAAAATATAAAGAAGAACCAAACAGAGGTGAAGAATACAATAATTAAAATCAAAAATACACTAGGTTAGATGTAGAATCAACAGTAGATTAGATGATACAGAGGAATAGATCAAGGAACTGGAAGACAGAGTAGTGGAAATCATTCAAACTACAGAAAAAAAAAATTTAATGAGAACAGTTTAAGAGACCTCTGAGACAACATCAAGTGTACTAACATTCACATTGTAGGAGTCCAAGAAGGAGAAGAGAGAGAGGAAGCAGCAGAGAACATATTTCAAGACATAATAATGGAAAACTTACTTAACCTGGGAAAGGAAACAGACATCCAGGTCCAGAAAACAGAGTCCCAAACAGGATCAACCCAAAGAGGAATACACCAAACCATATTATAATTAAAATGGCACACACACAAAAAAAGATAATAAAGAGAGAATATTAAAAGCATTAAAGGAAAAGCAAAGTTTTCTATGAGGGAAAAGAAATAAAAACAAAAAGAAAAAAATGGAATCTACTTAAGCTTAAAAGCTTTTGCACATCAAAGAAAACCATCAACAAAATGAATGGGAGAAAATATTTGCAAATGATGTGACCCATAAGAGGTTAATATGCAAAATATATAGACAGCTCATATAACTTAACATTAAAAAAGGAAACACACTGATTAAAAATGGGCAGAATACCTGAACAGACATTCTTCAAAAGACATACAGATGTCCAACAGGCACATGAAAATATACTGAACATCACTAGTCATCAGAGAAATGCAAATCGAAACAACAATGAGATATCACCTCACACCTGTCAAAACGGCTATTAATTTTCTTCTGCTGCATGTGATCCTTGTGTGGCAACCAATCATGTTACCTGATCCTGGCCATTGCTATTTGCTATCATCAAAAAGTTCACAAATGACGAATGTTGGGAGGATGTGGAGAAAAAGGAACCCTTGTACACTGTTGGTAGGGATGTAAATTGGTACAGCCACTATGGAAAGCAGTATGGAGATTCCTCAAAAGTCTGAAACTAGAACTACCATATGATCCCAAAATTTCACTCCTGGGTATATATATATGAAGAAAATGAAAACACTAATTCAAAAAGAAACATGTACTCGAATGTTCATAGCAGCACTATTTACAATAACCAAGATATGGAAGCAATCTAAGTGCCCAAAAACATATGAATGGTTAAAGAAGGTGTACACACACACACACACACACACACACACACACACACACACACACACACACTGGTATATGAGCTCGGTGCTTTGTGACCACCTAGAGGGGTGGGATAGGGAGGATGGGAGGGAGACGCAAGAGAGAGGAGATATGGGGATATATGTATATGTATAGGTGATTCACTTTGTTATAAAGCAGAAACTAACACATCATTGTAAAGCAATTATATTCCAATAAAGATGTTAAAAAAACAGCCATTAAAAAAGAATGAAATTCTGCTATTTGCAACAGTATGGATGGACCTAGCAAGTATCATGCTTAGTGATTGAGAAAGACAAATACTCTATATTACCAATTATATATGGAATTAAAAAAAAAACAAATGAATGTGTACAACAAAACACAAACATACTCAGAGATATAGAGAATAAACTAGTGATTACCAATGGGGAGAGTGAGGGGGGAGGAGCAAGATAGGGATATGGGATTGAGAGATACAAACTACTGTGTATTAAGTAGATAAGCAACAAGGATATATTTTACAGCACAGAGAAATGTAGCCATTCTTTTGTTATAACTTTAAATGGAGTGTAATCTATAAAAATATTGAATCACTTTGTTGTACACTTGAAACTAATATAAATCACCGTAAATCAACCATACTTTAATAAATCGACCATACTTTAATTAAAAAATTATAGGAACAAAAAACAAGAAAAAAGATCAATGAAACTAAGAGATTGTTCCTTGAAAAGATAAACATAATTGATAAACCTTTAGTCAGACTCATCAAGAAAAGCAAGAGTCAAATCAATAAAATCAGAAATGAAAAAGAAGTTACAACCAAAGCCACAGATGTATTGGGTTGGCCAAAATGTTTGTTTAGGTTTTCCATAAGATCTTACAATACAAAGGATCATGAGAGATTATCCTTGAGCTATTATTTGCCAGTTAAATGGACAAGCTAGAAGAAATGGACAAATTCCTATTGATAGAAATGTAGTCTCCCAAGACTGAATCAGGAAAGAATACAAAATATGAACAAACCAATTATGAGTAATGAAACAGAATCAGTAATTTCAAAAAACCTCCCACTAAAGAAAAGACCAGGAGCACATGACTTCACAGTTGAATTCTACCAAACATTTAGAGAAGAATTAACACCTATCCTCAAACTATTCCAAACATTTTCAGAGGAAGGAATGCTTCCAAACTCATTCTACAATTCCAGCATCACCCTGATACCAAAACCACCAAGATATCACAAAAAAAGAAAATTACAGGCCAATATCATTAATGAACACAGATGCAAAAATTCTCCAAAAATATTAACAAAGCAAATTCAATAATACATTAAAAGGATCATATACCATATAAATCAAGTGGGATTTATCCCAGTGATGCAAGAACGGTTCAATATCTGCAAATCAATCAATGTGATGCACCACATTAACAAATTGAAGAATAAAAATAATACAATAATCTCAATAGGTACAGAAAAATCTTTTGACAAAATTCAACATCCATTTATGATTAAAAAAAAAAAAAAAAAAAAAAACTCTCCAGAAAATGGGAATAGAGGGAACATACCACAACTAAATAAAGGCCATATATGACAAGCACAAAGCTAACATCATACTCAATAGTGAAAACCTGAAAGCCTTTCATATAAAATCAGGAACAAAACAAGGATGCCTACTCTCACCACTTTTATTCACCATAGTATTGGAAGTCCTAACCACAGCAATCAAATAAGAAAAGAAAAGGAATCCAAATTGGAAAGGAAGTATTAAAACTGTCACTGTTTGCATATGATACTATATGGATGTATGATACTATACATAGATAATCCTAAAGATGCCACCAAAGAACTGCTAAAGCTCATCAGTGAATTTATTAATTTACAGGATACAAAGTAACATGCAGAAATCTGTTGCATTTCTATATACTAACAATGAACTATCAGAAAGAGAAATTAAGAAAACAATCCCATTCACAATCATGTCAGAAAGAATAAAATACCTGGGAATAAATCTAACTAAGGAGGTAAAATACCTGTGCTTGTAAAACTATAGGAATCTGATGAAAGAAACTGACTACAACACAAACAAATGGAAAGATATATAGTGCTCATGTACTGGAAGGATTAATACTGTTAAAATGACCACACTACCCAACATGATCTGCAGGTTCAGTGCAATCCCTATCAAAATACCACCAGTATTTTTCACAGAACTAGAACAAATAATTCAAAAATTAACATGTAAACATCAAAGACCCTAAATAGTCAAAATAATCTTAAGAAATCAGAACAAAACAAGAGTTATCATGCTCCCTGATTTTAAATTATGTCACAAAGGTACAGTAACCAAATCAGTATGGTGCTGGCACAAAAACAGTCTCACAGAACAATGGAACCAAATAGAGAGCCCAGAAATGAACCCACAATTATATGGGCAATTAATCTGTGACAAAGGAGGCAAGAATATACAATGGGGAAAAGACAGCCTCTCCAATAGGTGGTGTTCGGAAAACTTGACAGCTACATGCAGAAGAATCAAACTGCACTACTTTCTCACACCATATACAAGAGAAATCTCAAAATGGATTAAAGACTTAAATTTAAGACCTGAAACCATAAAACTTCTAAAAGAAAACATAGGTGGTACACTCTTTGACAATGGTCTTAGCAATATATTTTTTTGGATATGTTTCCTCAGACAAGGGAAACAAAGGCAAAAATAAACAAACTGGGTATCATGAAACTAAAAAACTTTTGCACTGCAAAGGAAACTATTAACAAAAGAGGAAGGCTGCCTGCTGAATAGGAAAAGATATTTGCAAATGATGTATCTGACAAGGGATTAATAGCCCAAAATAGAAACTCAACATCAAAAAAATACACAACCCAATTTAAAAAGTGGGCAGAGGACTTGAATAGACATTTTTCAGAAGAAAGCACACAGATTGCTAACAGGCATATGGAAAGATGCTCAAAATCACTATTCATTGGGAAAATGCAAATCAAAACTACAATGAGATACTACCTCACACCTGTCAGAATGGCTATTATCCAAAGAACGACAAATAACAAGTGTTAGCGAGGATATGGAGAAAAGGAAACCCCCATGCACTATTGGTGGGAATGAAACTTGGTGCCACCACTATGGAAAATGGTATGGAGATTCCTCCAAAAATTAAAAAATAGAACTAGCATATGATCCAGCAATTCCACTTCTGAGTATTTATCTGAAGAAAACAAAGACACTAATTTAAAAAGGTATATGCACCCCTGTGTCCATTGCAGCATTATTTACAGTAGCCAAGATGTAGATTAGAAGCAATGCAAGTCCCCATCAATAGATGAATGGATAAAGAAGATGTGGAAGGCAGTGGAATATTTTTCAGCCATAAAAAAGAATGAAATATTGCCATTTGTGACAACATGACTAACTGAAGTAAGTCAGACAGAGAAAGGCAAATACTGTATAATTTCACTTATTGTGGAAACTGAAAAACTAAATGAACAAACATAACCAAACAGAAACAGTCATGTATACAGAGAACAAACAGGTGATTTCCAGAGGGGAGGGGTGTGGGAGAGGAGAGAAATATGTGAGGGAGATTAAGGGGTACTAACTTACAATTACAAAATAAATGAGTCACGTATGAAATGTATAGTGTGGGGAATGTAGTCAACAATTACATAATATCTTTATATGGTGACAGATTAACAACTAGACTTATCATAGTGATCATTTTGCAATGTATGGAAATATCGATTCACTCTCTTGTGTACTAAGAACTAACAGTGTTGTAGGTCAATTATACTTCAAAACAAAGAAGCAAACTCATAGAAGATGAGATTAGATTTGTGGCTACTTGAGGCAAGGGGGAGGGAGGAATTGGATGAACGTAGTCAAGAATTACAAGCTGCCAGTTATAAGATAAATAAGTACTAGGGACATAATGTACAACATGATAAAGATAACACTGTTGTACGTTATAAACAAAAATTGTTTAGAGAGTAAATGCTAATAGTTCTCATCACAAGGAGAAAATTGCTTTTCTATTTCTTTAATGTTGTACCATATGAGGTGATGCATGTTCACTAAACCTATTGTGGAAATCATTTCATTATGTATATAAGTCAAATCATTATGCTGTACATCTTAAACATACATAGTGCTGTATGTCAGTTATATCTCAATATAACAGTAAAAAAAAAAAATACCTCTACTAACAACAACAATAGCAGCAACAACAAAAGAATGGCTAAAGGAAAAATCTTCAAAAAGAAAAGAAATGATAAAACAAGGAATCTTGGAAGAAGAAGGAAGATAGAAAATGGAAAGAGAGGGAGTAGCTTCAAGATGGCAGAAGAGTAAGACGAGGAGATCACCTTCCTCCCCACAAATATATCAGAAATACATCTACATGTGGAACAACCCATACAGAACACCTACTGAATGCTGGCAGAAGACTTCAGACCTCCCAAAGGGCAAGAAAATCCCCACGTACCTGGGTAGGGCAGAAGAAAAAATAAAAAACAGAGACAAAAGAATAGGGACAGGACCTGCACCAGTGGGAAGGAGCTGTGAAGGAGCAAAGGTTTCCACACTCTAGGAAGCCCCTTCCCAGGCGGAGACTGTGGGTAACAGAGGGGGAAGCTTCAGAGCCACGGAGGAGAGTGCAGCAACAGGGGTGCAGAGGGCAAAGTAGAGAGATTCCCACATGGAGGATCAGTGCCTATCAGCACACACCAGCCCTAGAGGCTTGTCTGCTCACCCGCTGGCCCAGGCAGGGGCTGGGAGCTGAGCCTCGGGCTCCGGAGGTCAGATACCAGGGAGAGGACTGGAGTTGGCTGTGTGAAGACAGCCTGAAGGGGGCTAGTGCACCATAGCTAGCCGGGAGTGTGTCCAGGAAAAGGTATGGAGCTGCCGAAGAAGCAAGAGGCTTGTTCATGCCTCTTTCTTTCATGACGCACGAGGAGAGGGGATTAAGAGTGCCACCTAAATGAGCTCCAGAGACTGGTGTGAGCCGTGGCTATCAGCGCAGACCCCAGATACAGGCATGAAATGCTAATGCTGCTTCAGCCACAAAGAAGCCTGTGTGCAAGCACAGGTCACTGTCCACACCTCCCTTCCTGGGAGCCTGTGCAGCCCTCTACTGTCAGAGTCCCATGATCCAGGGACAACTTCCCCAGGAGAACACATGGCATGCCTCATGCTGTTGCAATGTCATACTGGTCTCTGCAGCCGCAGGCTCACCCTGCATGCTGTGCCTCTCCCTCCCCCCGGCCTGAGTGAGCCAGAAACCCCCTAATCAGCTGCTACTTTAACCCCCTCCTGTCTGAGCTGGAACAGACGCCCTCAGGCAACCTACACGCAGAGGCAGGGCCAAACCAAAAGCTGAACCCCAGGAGGTGTGCGAACAAAGAACAGAAAGGGAAATCTCTCCCAGCAGCCTCAGAAACAGCGGATTAAATCTCCACAATCAACTCGATGTACCCTGCATCTGTGGAACACCTGAATAGAAATGAATCATCCCAAATTGAGGCAGTGGACTTTGGGAGCAATGATATATATATTTCTCTCCTTTTTCTCTTTTTTCTGAGCTGTGTGGATGACAGGGTCTTCATGCTCCAGCCGGGCATCAGGCCTGTGCCTCTGTGGTGGGAGAGCCGAGTTCAGGACATTGGCCCACCAGAGACCTCCCAGAACCACGTAATATCAAATGGCAAAAATCTCCCAGAGAGCTCCATCTCAATGCCAAGACGCAGCTCCACTCAACAGTGAGCAAGCTACAGTGCTGGTCACCCTACTCCAAACAACTAGCAAGACAGGAACACCACCCCACCCATTAGCAGAGAAGCTGCCTAAAATCATAATAAGGTCACAGACACCCCAAAACAGACAACCGGATGCAGTTCTGCCCACCAGAACGACAAAATCCAGCCTCATCCACCAGAACACAGGCTGTAGTCTCCTCCACCAGGAATCCTACACAACCTACTGAACCAACCTTAGCCACTGGAGGCAGACACCAAAAACAATGGAAACTAAGAACCTGCAGCCTGTGAAAAGGAGACCCCAAACACAGTAAGTTAAGCAAAATGAGAAGACAGAGAAACCCACAGCAGATAAAGGAGCAAGGTAAAAACCCACCAGACCAAACAAATGAAGAGCAAAGAGGCAATCTACCTGAAAAAGAATTCAGAATAATGATAGTAAAGATGAACCAAAATCTTGGAAATAGATTGGAGAAAATACAAGAAATGTTTTATAAGGACCTAAAAAACTAAAGACCAGACGAACAATGATGAACAATACAATAAGTGAAATTAAAAATTCTCTACAAGGAATCAAGAGTAGAATAACTGAGGCAGAAGAAAGGATAAGTGACCTGGAAGATAAAATAGTGGAAATAACTACTGCAGAGCAGAATAAAGAAAAAAGAAGGAATAGAATTGAGGACAGTCTCAGAGACCTCTGGGACAACATTAAATGCACCAATATTTGAATTATAGGGGTCCCAGAGGAAGAAGAGAAAAAGAAAGGGACAGAGAAAATATTTGAAGAGATATGGTTGAAAACTTCCCTAATATAGGAAAGGAAATAGTTAATCAAGTCCAGGAAGCACAGAGAGTCCAATACAGGATAAATCCAAGGAGAAACACACCAAGACACATATTAAACTATGAAATATTAAATACAAAGAAAAAATATTAAAAGCAACAAGGGAAAAACAACAATTAACATACAAGGGAATTCCCATAAGGTTAACAGCTGATCTTTCAGCAGAAACTCTGCAAGCCAGAAGGGAGTGGCAGGACATATTTAAAGTGATGAAAGGGAAAACCTACAACCAAGATTACTCTACCCAGCAAGGATCTCATTCACATTTGATGGAGAAATTAAAAGCTTTACAGACAAGCAAAAGCTAAGAGAATTCAGCACCACAAAACCAGCTTTACAACATATGCTAAAGGAGCTTCTCTAGGCAGGAAACACAACAGAAGGAAAAAACCTACAATAACAAATACAAAACAATTAAGAAAATGGTAATAGAAACATACATATTGATAATTATCTTCAATGCAAATGGATTAAATGCTCCAACCAAAAGACATAGACTACCTGAATGGAAACAAAAACAAGACCCGTTATGCTGTCTACAAGAGACCCACTTCAGGACTAGGGACACATACAGACTGAATGTGAGGGGATGGAAAAAGATACTCCATGCAAATGGAAATGAAAAGAAAGCTGGAGTAGCAATTCTTATATCAGAAAAAATACACTTTAAAATGAAGACTATTACAAGAGACAAAGAAGGACACTACATAATGATCAAGCGGTCAATCCAAGAAAAAGATATAACAATTGTAAATAACTATGCACCCAATATATGAGCACCTCAATACATAAGGCAAATACTAACAGCCATAAAAGGGGAAACCGACAGTAACACAATCATAGTAGGGGAATTTAACACCCCACTTTCACCAATGGACAGATCATCCAAAATGAAAATAAATAAGGAAACACAAGCTTTAAATGATACATTAAACAAGAAGGACTTAATTGATATTTATAGAACATTCCATCCAAAAACAACAGAATACACTTTATTCTCAAGTGCTCATGGAACATTCTCCAGGATAGATCATATCTTGGGTCACAAATCAAGCCTTAGTAAATTTAATAAAATTGAAATCGTATAAAGTATCTTTCCTGACCTCAACGCTATCAGACTAGATATCAATTATAGGAAAAAATCTGGAAAAACTACAAACACGTGGAAGCTAAACAATACACTAGTTAATAACCAAGAGATCACTGAAGAAATCAAAGAGGAAATCAAAAAATACCTAGAAACAAATGACAAACACAACAATCCAAAACCTATGGGATGCAGCAAAAGCAGTTCTAAGAGGGAAGTTTATAGCAATACAATCCTAACTGAAGAAACAAGAAATATCTCAAATAAACAACCTAACCTTACACCTGAAGCAATTAGAGAAAGAAGAAAAAAAAAACCCCAAAGTTAGCAGATGAAACAAATCATAAAGATCAGCAATAAATGAAAAAGAAATGAAGGAAACAGTAGCAAAAATCAATAAAACTAAACGTTGGTTCTTTGAGAATATAAACAAAATTGATAAACCATTAGCCAGACTCATCAAGAAAAAAGGAAGACTCAAATAGAAATGAAAAAGGAGAAGTAACAACTGACACTGCAGTAATACAAAGGATCATGAGAGATTACTACAAGCAACTCTATGCCAATAAAATGGACAACCTGGAAGAAATGCAGAAATTCTTAGAAAAGCACAACTTTCCAAGACTGAACCAAGAAGAAATATAAAATATAAACAGACCAATCACAAGCACTGAAATTGAAACTGTGATTAAAAATCTTCCAATAAACAAAAGCCCAGGACCACATGGCTTCACAAGCGAATTCTGTCAAACATTTAGAGAAGAGCTAACACCTATCCTTCTAAAACTCTTCCAAAATATAGCAGAGGGAGGAACACTCCCAAACTCATTCTATGAGGCCACAATCACCCTGATACCAAAACCAGAAAAAGATGTCAAAGAGAAAGAAAACTACAGGCCAATATCACTGATGAACATAGATGCAAATATCCTCTACAAAATACTAGCAAACAGAATCCAACAGCACATTAAGAGGGTCCTACACCATGATCAAGTGGGGTTTATTCCAGGAATGCAAGGATTCTTCAATATACACAAATCAATCAACGTGATACACCATTTTAACAAATTGAAGGAGAAAAACCATATGATCATCTCAATAGATGCAGAGAAAGCTTTTGACAGAATTCGACACCTATTTATGATAAAAACCCTGCAGAAAGTAGGCATAGAGGGAACTTTCCTCAACATAATAAAGGCCATATATGACAAACCCACAGCCAACATCATCCTCAAAGGTGAAAAACTGAAACCATTTCCACTAGCATCGGGAACAAGACAAGGTTGCCCACTCTTTCCACTCTTATTCAACATTCTTTTGGAAGTTTTAGCCACAGCAATCAGAGAAGAAAAAGAAGTAAAAGGAATCCAAATTGGAAAAGAAGTAAAGCTGTCACTGTTTGCAGATGACATGATACTATACATAGAGAGTCCTAAAGATGCTACCAGAAAGCTACTAGAGCTAATCAATGAATTTGGTAAAGCAGTAGCATACAAAATTAATGCACAGAAATCTCTTGCATTCCTATACACTAATGATGAAAAATCTGAAAGTGAAATTAAGGAAACACTCCCATTTACCACTGCAACAAAAAGAATAAAAATAACTAGGAATAAACCTACCTAAGGAGACAAAAAACCCTGTTTGCAGAAAACTATAAGACACTGATGAAAGAGATTAAAGATGATTCAAATAGATGGAGAGATATACCATATACCTGGATTGGAAGAATCAACATTGTGAACATGATTATACTACCCAAAACAGTCTACAGATTCAATGAAATCCCTATCAAACTACCACTGGCATTTTTCACAGAACTAGAACAAAAAATTTCACAATTTGTATGGAAACACAAAAGACCCTGAATAGCCAAAGCAATCTTGTGAAAGAAAAACGGAGCTGGAGGAATCAGGCTCCCTGACTTCAGACTATACTACGGTGCTACAGAAATCAAGACAGTATGGTACTGGCACAAATCCAGAAATATAGATCAATGGAACAGGAAAGAAAGCCCAGAGATAAACCCACACACATATGGTCACCTTACCTTTGCTAAAGGAGGCAAGAATATACAGTGGAGAAAAGACAGCCTCTTCAATAAGTGGGGCTGGGAAAACTGAACAGCTACATGTAAAAGAATGAAATTAGAACACTCCCTAATACCATACACAAAAATAAACTCTAAATCAATTAAAGACCTAAATGTAAGGCCAGACAATATAAAACTCTTAGAGGAAAACATAGATCCTTTTTGACCCACCTCCTAGAGTAATGGAAATAAAAACAAAAACAAACAAATGGGACCTAATGAAACTTAAAAGCTTTTGCACAGCAAAGGGAACCATAAACAAGATGAAAAGGGAACCCTGAGAATGGGAGAAATTATTTGCAAATGAATCAACTGACAGAGGATTAATTTCCAAAATCTACCAGCAGCTCATGCAGCTCAATATCAAAAAAACAAATAACCCAATCCAAAAATGGGCAGAAGACCTAAACACATTTCTCCAAAGAAGATAGATTGCCAACAAACACATGAAAGGATGCTCAACATCACTAATCATTAGAGAAATGCAAATCAAAACTACAGTGAGATTTCATCTCACATCAGTCAGAATGGCCATCATCAAAAAATCTACAAAGAATAAATGCTGGAGAGGATGTGGCGAAAAGGGAACCCTCTTGCACTGTTGGTGGGAATGTAAATTGATACAGCCACTATGGAGAACAGTATGGATGTTCCTTATAAAACTGAAAATAGAACTACCATACCACCCAGCAATCCCATTACTGGGCATATACCCTGAGAAAACCATAATTCTAAAAGAGTCATGTACCACAATGTTCACTGCAGCTCTATTTGTGATAGCCAGGACATGGAAGCAACCTAAGTGTCCATCGACAGATGAATGGATAAAGAAGATGTTGCCCATATATACAATGGAATATTACTCAGCCATAAAAGGAAGTGAAATTGAGTTATTTGTAGTGAGGTGGATGGACCTAGAGTGTGTCATACAGAGTGAAGTAAGTCAGAAAGAGAAAAACAAATACCGTATGCTAACACATATATATGGAATCTAAAAAAGGAAAAAAAAATGGTCCTGAAGAGCCTAGGCGCAGAATGGGAATAAATATGCAGACCTACTAGAGAATGGACTTGAGAACACGGGGAGGGGGAAGGGTAAGCTGGGACAAAGTGAGAGAGTGGCATGGACATATGTACACTACCAAATATAAAACTGATATCTAGTTGGAAGCAGCTGCATAGTACAGGGAGATCAGCTCGGTGCTTTGTGACCACTTAGAGGGGTGGTATAGGGAGGGTAGGAGGGAGGGAGATGCAAGAGGGAAGTGATATGGGGATATATGTATATGTAAAGCTGATTCACTTTGTTATAAAGCAGAAACTAACACACCATTGTAAAGCAATAATACTCCAATAAAGATGTAAAAAAAAAGTGGAAAGAAAAGTAATATAAGTACAGACTGTCCTTCACCTCATGAGTTTTATAAATCATATCTGTTGATTGAAACAAAAATTACAACACCAGCTGATACTCAAGACAATGATATTTAAATGTTGGGAATGTGAGGGACCTATGGAGGTAAGGTTTCCATACTTCACTTGAGGTGATGGTAAGATTATGTGGCAACAAGCAGGTAAAAAGTGGTGTAAAAAGGCAACAGGAAGAATCCTTGTGGTATAACTGTTCTGTATCTTGACTGTGATGGTTGATACATGAGCCTATGCATGGGATTAAATTGCACGCATAAACAAATGAGTACAAGACAGATGCAGACATCTAAATAAGATTTGTGAATTGCATAAACACCACTATAGTGGTTGTAAGTTTATACTATAGTTTTGCAAGATGTTATCACTGGGGTAAAGGATACATGGGATCTCTGTGTTATCTCTTACAACTGTATGCTAATCTATAATTATCTCAAAATAAAAACTTAAATTTAAAAAATTAACCAGACCTGACCCTAAAAATCCTATAAATACCATTCCATGGCTTCCCCCTTTTTAGACACCACTAAAACTCTCAAGACAGAGTTCTCCTTTCTGTATTAAGTTTAATAAACTCAGTTTTGCCCAATTAAAAAGAAGAGAGGGTGTCAATGATATGTACCTACATTTCCAAGTTTCCAGAATGTGCTCAAATTCTTAGCAAATTACTTCCATATTTTCTACTAGTCACCAGCCAGGAAGACTTTACATGTTCAACTCAGTAAACATTCTTGTGGAATAGTTGTATCACAAGCATTCTGGAACCTTGGTTCAATCTCAGGGCTTTTATGTCTGATTTGTTTTGACTGGTTTTTTTAAAAGTAGGTGCTTCTTGATCATCAAAGGAGTGCTTTCTTGAACCTCCTCATATAACAAAGTCTTTGGCTCTGCATCTACCCGTAGAGTCACAAGAATGTAAAGAATACAGTGGATAATCAAAGAATATATAGCTTTAACAAGCCAACATTTCATTCACTTTTGCTTTCTTTTCCAAACCAAATGCAATCTGTGGGGTAGGAGAAGGATAGACAAGGTCTGAAATTTCTCTTTTGTTCTTTTAAACTTATGGTCCATTTTCTTAACACGTGAAGCTTCTTCAATTTAGACTTGTTGACTGTACTGCAAGGCCATCTCTCTCATTAGAGTCACTCGAGACCAGCCACTTCCCTTTGGGAACCTCTTTCTCTTCTCTTTTCCTCCTGTGGTCTGTGTCACTTTACCACCTTTGTGCCTCTCTATTTGGAAACACAGTTTTTATCGTAGGCCACCATCATGGGGAGGCTCTGACTTCCATGAACAATGTGTCTATACACACGTATTTTATATTGTGAAGGGGGGGATCCTCCTTGTCTATCTCTTTTTATTATCCTGTTGAATACATCTAACTCCTTCTTTGTCTTGACAATGACATGATATTGCCATTGCCTTGGAATGTGCCTTCCTTAGGAAGGCAGGAGGAAACAGATGAAAAATGTCACTCCCTAACTGCATAAGTTGGCTTATCAATTGAATAGCCTACATTTGTCTGAAGAAAGTTTCATGATCAGATAAAACATCAAGTACATCTCACAGTCTTACTAGAAATTTACAAGATTATAATTATGAATTTTAAGCAAATTCATAAAATTTGGATTTTAAAACAAAAAGTGAAAGACAAGTAATGATGAATTCTACTATTTATAACCTTGAGTTTGGGCATTAAATATAAATACAGCTGCATGAATTTCATGCTACAAATATAATGGAAAAGAAGCAAAACCTAACATGTTTATATTAAACTTACATACTTATAACAATTTATATAGATAAAGATAAGAATGAAACTTTGTGATACAAGAACTAGAATTGAGTGTTGCTCTAATGTAAGATATTAACTTAATTAAACAAGGAGACCATTCGATTGAGGTGCTTTCAATGCCTTAGTAGCCTCCTTAAGCAAACCAAAACCTAAGCTTGCAATGCCTCAAAGATAAATCGAAGTCAACGGACAGCCCGTCACAAACTGCCAAATCAGCTTTCTCAAATAAGGCAACCCCCTAAGCAACAGCCATTCAAATAATTTCCTTGCTTTACTTCCATCGCTTCCATATAAAAGTCTTTCTCTTAGCTCCCCTTGGTGGAGTGCTCCCAAACACTTTCAATTTGATGCTGCCTGATTCCAATAGATTTTTGCACAAGTAAACTTTAAAAAAATTTTAATGTGCCTCAGTTTATCTTTTAACAGAGAGAACTGTTTGGAATCCTTTAAGTCCCTCAGAAATGTGACTAGCCTTTTTAGTGGTAACTGCACACAATAAACAAATGATAAAAATTGAATGAGCTCCACTAATACTCAAATTCAAAGCAAGTTCTGTTCAACAGCTCAGTTTTGGAGTCAGGCAGGCCTGAATTTGAATCTAGCTTGGCCAGAGGCTCTGTGACGTTGGCCAAATTATATAACTTCTCAGAACCCCAGGTTCCTTATCTGTAAAATGGCTTGATTATAGTATCCCACAAATAGGGTTGTGAGCAATAAATGATTTAATACATGCAGAGTACTTAAAAAATTCCTAGCAGACAGTATTTTAAGTGTTAGGTCTTATACTGTTATGATTTTTAGTTTAACTTCCCTACTCCTATTTCTTCCCTTTCTTTCCGATAGAGATACTAACACTTTACATATGGCTTTCATCCTTTCTATTGTCTCCATAAACCCTGATCTTCCATCTCTGTTACTGACACAAGTGCAGACCTGAGTGGGAGACACATCCCAATTTGTGCATGTCACAAGGTAGGTGGAGGCTGTCAGCCCCAGATAGTCGACACATTCCCAGCAGACCACCACCAACCAGCCCAGTGCTTACATGGCTGACTAATCTGGTCCTGCAGCCAAAACACATTACTCAGTGATGTCCCTTTCATAATATGGGGCAGTAACAGCTCATGGAACTTTGCCTTTAAAATCCTACCCCATTCTCCTACCTTGAATTTCATGCCAACAGCCTACCTGGACTTTGAGCTGGATCGAATTCCCTGCTTGGGAGGAAAAATTTTCACTCAGTGCTCAATGTTTAGTCTCTAATAGTTTTTATTTTTTCTTTAACAGTATGTGCAATAATAACAGATTCTCGATATATTTGTTTTTCTCCTTGAAAGCTGTATTAGATTGGTATTGCTACTACAACAAACTTCCACAAACCCAGTGGTTTAAAAAACATGAACATATCCTTATAGTTCTGGAGGTCAGAAGTCAGAAATCAGTTTCACTGGTCAAGATGTCTACAGGGCTGGTTCTTTCATGAGGCTCTGAGGGGAGAGTCCTTTTTTTCTTTTTGCATTTTTCAGCTTTTAGTGACTGCCTCTATTCCTTGTCTTGTGGCCCCTTCCTCCAACTTCAAAGTGCATCTCTCTGCTTCCATCATCACATTGTCTTCTCCTCTAACTCTGACTCCTGTGTGCCTCTTATAAGGACCATTATGATTACAATGTGCTAACTGGATAATCCAGTGTTATCTCTCCATCTCAAGAATTTTTATTCAATCACATCTGTAAAGTCTCTTACCACATAAGGAAATACAGGTTCCAGGGATTATGAGATGGACATATCTAGGTGGCTATTATTCAACTTACCATAAAAGTATTTCACCTAAGAGAATAAAATAAAAAAGGAAAGGAAAGGAAAGAGAGGGAAGGGAGGGAAGGAAAAGTGAGAGACAAGGGAATAATAAGGGAGATATTGCATCATAGGATAAAATCAAATCATACACATCTCTTCTTTTTTTTTTTTTTTTTTTTCGGTATGCGGGCCTCTCACTGTTGTGGCCTCTCCCGTTGCGGAGCACAGGCTCCGGACGCACAGGCTCAGCGGCCATGGCTCACGGGCTTAGTTGCTCCGCGGCATGTGGGATCTTCCCGGACCAGGGCACGAACCCGTGTCTCCTGCATTGGCAGGCGGATTCTCAACCACTGCGCCACCAGGGAAGCCCACACATCTCTTCTTTGATGAAGCTAGAAAGAAGCAACCTATCATCATAACCAGATGGATTTCATGTTTTAAAAAAGAGATGTGGGGGCTTCCCTGGTGGCGCAGTGGTTGAGAGTCCGCCTGCCGATGCAGGGGACACGGGTTCGTGCCCCGGTCCGGGAAGATCCCACATGCCGTGGAGCGGCTGGGCCCGTGAGCCATGGCCGCTGAGCCTGCGCGTCCGGAGCCTGTGCTCCGCAACGGGAGAGGCCGCAACGGTGAGAGGCCGGCGTACCGCAAACAAACAAACAAACAAACAAAAAAAGAGATGTGATTTGCTGACATAAAAGAATAAAAGGGGGGAAAGTAATACAGGTAACACAAAAGCTGTCCAATGTGAGAAGTGCCATGATCAAGAAGGGTGTGAATTGCTTAGGGAAGAATTTTGAAAGAGCCCCACTGCAGAGATTCAGAATGAAGGCAAAAATTTTTTTAAACCCTGTTTTATTATAACTCAGGTGAAACCCTGAATGGCGACAGCCCTTCAAGTAATCCTTTTCCTGTCCATTCCTGCAGCTCTCAAACATCCATCTGGTGTAAGCCTGATTGATCCTATTGAGAGAGTTTAGTGGAGGAGAGTGCCACCATCTGCTTGATTTCAGTAATAACAAATCCAGCAGGATGCTACAGGGGATGATCCTGTTATGTTGTGTTCCAGTTCCGTCAATGCTGGATTGCTTGATAACAGCCACTTTTAAGAAATATAAAGGAGTATAAAAACAGTGGGTAGATTCACACTCTGGGGATCATTTCCTTATAAAAGATTCATTCTTTCCTATATTGTCAGGCAGAGAAAAACTTAAAGTTCAAAAAAAGTAATTACAGCATATTAATTTACTCATTGTAAATCCTGGCTAGAAATTTTTTTTTTTATTAAACTTGTGTTTTTAATAGAGAACCAGTGTTAATTATTCATAATAAATAGGTATCTGATTGGAGCTGTCTTGTCATGTCTTTAAAGTAATCATGAATATGTATTTGTGAAACATATTTTCATCTTATGATTTACAGATGCTTCTGCAAATGCCTATAATGCAGTCGTTCATTAACATTGCTGAGCTAAATGCATTTTCAAGAAAGAAGTCTTTAAAATCACATGAGATGTAAGCAAAATAACTAAACTGAATTTTAACATGGAAATTTGTTTAATAAGGATTATGAGAAAAATATTCATGAAGCACAAAATGAGAAGACTATTATTCAAATAAAACAGAAAGAGCTTCTATTTTTGAATGCAGGCAAATGCCAAAAAAAGAAAAATAAAGCATTTGAAAAAGGAAATAAAGATGCTTCAGGTTTTTCCTCTCAATATAAGCAATAGTATAACTTCTAGAAAGTTAGGAGTTTTTCCCATTCAATTCAAGTGATAGTCACATTTGTTAATAGAATGAAAGTAGGAATTGTGTGGCTATAATTCACACACACACATACATACACACAGTGCTACAAATTTCAGTTAATATCAGTTACAATTTGAAAAATGGACAAGAATGAATTAGACTATATACTAAACTAACTCTAGTTGTATTTATTTATTTGTTTGTTTGTTTATTTTGCAAATGTGAGCTGTTACGATGAAGCAAGAGCCGTGTGTGTGTGTGTGTGAGTGTGTGTGTGTGTGTGTGTGTGTGTGTGTGTGTTGGGGGTGTGGATGTACTGGGTATGTGATGTGTGTGTATGGGGTGGAGAGGTGAGGCTCTGAGAGAACAGAACAGAGGGCAGGACACATTTGCTGATTTTTTTTTTTTTATACAGCAGGTTCTTATCAGTTATCTATTTTATACACATCAGTATATACATGTCAGTCCCAATCTCCCAATTCATCCCACCCCCACTTTCCCCCCTTGGTACTCACTTTATTTTAAAGCATTTGCTTTAGATAACATATCACTCATGTAAATCAATTTATTTCCAAGAACCAAAAAGAAAGGGAGGGGACAAAATAGAGATGACATTTTCCAAAATATTTTACTAATGAAAATCCAAAAGGGTATGAGTTATATACCATTGCTTTCTTTATTCCTCAGTCAAGTACTTATCAAGAACCCATTCTATGAATAATGACTAGGTGAGATATTTTGTTAGGTCCTGCTTGGTGTCATCAGTTGAGTGGTTAATCAAAATCCCAGTCAGAACAACGCAACAAAATACCAGAAAAGAATGTTCAATGAAGATTGATACGTAATTGTAAAATAGAATAATTTCTATTTCATAAATATATTTGGAAAAATTATTGTGCTCCAAGAGTACACATATTTTAAAGTTTTGCAAGAAAAAACAGATAACTAATTTTCCCCACATTTCAATGAGAAAAGACTTCAGATCCAAATTTGGACAACTTGGGTCTCTCTTAATGGCCCATTCAATCACAGCATGGTTCATTAAGTAGATTGTGCCACGTTAAGATGGACTTAGAAGCTAAATCAACTGAAAAACAGCGGATTTGTTGGTATGACCAGGCATAGCTTTTGAACATGTAGTAATTTCCCCAGACTTTTATAGGAGTATTTCATTTAATAGAACTTCGCTAATCCACATATATGAAAATTTTACCAAAGCTCAGATTTTACATTATCTATGAAGAAAGGACAGACTAAGCAAATTCACAGATGAAGAATATCCTAGGAATGTTTAATCTATTTGCAACTGTCTTCGAATACTGTGGTAGTACCATTTGTACTACTAAATCAACTAACGTGCTAATTACAGATAGATGTGTCTTTATTCTATTCCTTAGTGTCAGCAAGCCCTCTGTTTGGCAGGACTTCACTTCGTTTGAGGAACTGAATGTACTCAGAAATAAGATTGAGGGGTTTTTTTTTTAACAAACAAGAAAAACTCCAATTTCATATGGCTGATTATTCCCCAGATCCTAGCATAAAGCTCTGTGGCAGAATAATTAATTTATAAAACAGGTGTAACTCCTATTTCTTCCATTCCTCAGTCCCACTGTTCAAAAAGAGGCTCATATGCTCTGTAATTCAAATACTATGGCAATTCCCTAAGTGGTTTTTACCAAAATTTTACCAAGCTTTACTATTTGAGGGGGAAACTGGTCTATGGAATGTTTAAAAGTGATAAATTATTGATCTTTAATGTCAAACACACTCCCAAGCAGCATGGAATTGAAAGAAGAATCCAGGAGGGACAGGAGTTTTTTGTTTGTTTTAATACTGCCTGCCATTTCCCTGTTTGTTTTTGGCAGTCTACATGGTTTTCTTCCAGTCATATGGGACTTTATTCTAAAAGTCATATTTGTAATGCCAACTTCCATAGAACCCAGGTGCTTAGTAGTAATGGATTTAGATGAGCAAATAATATTACTGTGATTGTGGCATAAGTTTGCAGTATTTTCCTTCTGCCATAATAGTTCTCTACTTCAGTACCTATTCTCCTTTATACTGGCTGAAATTTGTTAAAAGTAATGGAAGAAAATATTTAGTGAACTCGTGGTAGTCAAGAATAAAGGAATACAGGGAGGGAGAAAGGAAATAAGAGAAAAAATGGGGAAAGAGGGAGGGAGGAGTAAAAAAAGAAAGAGAGATGAAAAATAGAGAAAATAGAATTGGGAATAAACAAATGGGACCTAATTAAACTTAAAAGCTTTTGCACAGCAAAGAAAACCATAAACAAAACAAAAAGACAACCCACAGGATGGGGAGAAAATATTTGTAAATGATGCGACCAACAAGGGACTAATTTCCAAAATATACAAACAGCTCATACAACTCAATATCAAAAAAACAAACAATGCAATCAAAAAATAGGCAGAAGATCTAAATAGACATTTCTCTGAAAATAAACAGATGGCCAACGGGCACATGAAAAAATGTTCAACATTGCTAATTATTAGAGAAAGCCAAATCAAAACTACAGTGAGGTATCACCCCACACCAGTCAGAATGGCCATCATCAAAAAGTCTACAAGTAATAAGTGCTGGAGAGTGTGTAGAGGAAAAGGAACCCTCCTACACTGTTGATGGGAATGTAAATTGGAATAGCCACTGTGGAGAATGGTATGGAGGTTCCTAAAAAAACTAAAAACAGAGTTGCCACATGATCCTGCAATCCCACTCCTGGGCATATATCCGGAGAAAATTATAATTCGAAAAGATACATGAACCCCAACGTTCATAACAGCATTAATTGCCATAGCCAAGACATGGAGTCTAAAAAAGCCAAGCCAAGCCAAGGGCTTCCCTGGTGGCGCAGTGGTTGAGTCCGCCTGCCGATGCAGGGGACACGGGTTCGTGCCCCGGTCCGGGAGGATCCCACATGCCACGGAGCGCCTGGGCCCGTGAGCCATGGCCGCTGGGCCTGCGCGTCTGGAGCCTGTGCTCCGCAACGGGAGAGACCACGACAGTGAGAGGCCCACATACCGCAAAAATAAAATAAATTTTTAAAAAAGCCAAGACATGTGGAATCTAAAAAAAAAAAAGATACAAATAAACTTATTTACAAAGCAGAAATAGACCCACAGACATAGAAAACAAACCTATGATTCCAAAGGGGATAGAGGTGAGGGGGTATAAATTAAGAAGACGGGATTAACATATACACACTACCATGCATGAAATAGATAACCAACAAGGACCTACTGTATAGCACAGGGAACTATACTCAATATTTTGTAATAACCTATAAGGGAAAAGACTCTGAAAAAGAATATATGTATTTATATACGTGTGGGTGTATATATATATATATATATATATATATATATATATATATATATATATATATATATAGCTGAATCACTGTGCTGTATACCTGAAACTAATACAACATTGTAAATCAACTACAACTACACTTCAATTTTTTTAATGTACAAAAAAATAGTATTGGGTATTGTTGGTATTATAAGGGCTCCTGAGAGACACTTGTAGATGATCCAATATGAAAACCAATGTTACACTACGGGGAGAGAAGAGATTCATGACTGGAAGAGACTTTAAGAGGGCTTCTGGGGTGCTGATAATATACTGTTTCTGGATCTGCTTACTGGTTATGTAGGTAGATTCAATTTGTAACAATTCATCAAGCCTGCATATATGATATGTGCACTTTTGAGTGTATATTATATTTCACTAAAATACTTTAAAACATGTGCTACAGGGGAACATGTATTACTTTCCATCTGTTTTAAGTTTTTCTGGACAAAGTGACCTTGAAAGTGACTTCAGTCCATCTATCAACTTCATAATTAAATAAGATCTTTTCTTATTGAAGAAAACTGCTAAGCTTAGGTTTCAGTTAACTGGCTCTAGCTTTTTAATAGCTTAGTGGTCTTAGACAAGTGACCTTACCTCTCCCAAGTCTCAGTTTTCTATTTTGAAAAATGTTATAGAATCATTTAAAGAGATATTAATTCCAACCTTGATTTTCCTGACGTAGGATGGACAGCCAGTCTACCATGTTCTAGCCTTTCTAACCACCTTCTTTGGGTTTCAAGATCCATTCTTAAGAAACTTTAAGAACTGGTCCTTGTTTGAAAGAACCAAACTGGTATTTTTTGAACCTGCAATGTCATCATAGTTGGGAGGAAGGAGAGAAGCTAGAGCATTTTGAGGAAGGAGGAAGATGTAGTTGGAACTCTGCATCTAAATTGGGTGGAGTCCTAGCGTGTTATGTGATTAATTGAGTTCTGGTCATACTCATTAGTTCTCAGTAAACAGCAAAATTCCCATGGTTCTGTCCACATTATCATTGGTAACCCTGAGAGCAGTTCCTCAACCTTGGCACTATTGATATATTGGATTGGATAATTCTTTGTAGTCAGGAGCTGTCCTGGCGTTGCAGGATGTTTAACAGCATCCCTGGTGTCTACCCACTAGATGCCATTAGCACCTCCCCTCCGAGTTGTGACAACCAAAAATGTCTCCTATAATTGCCAAATGTTTCCTGGAGGGCCAAATCCCCCTCGCCCGTATTGAGAACTACTGCCTTACAGCAGTGTTAGGGGCTGAATTTGGCATGGAAAGAATGGAGGGAATTCATTCAGCTGCAAAGACACCTGCCTTTAAATTGACCTCTAAAACTGAATAATAAGCACATAAAATGATACACATACAAAGTCCAACTTCTCTAGACTAAACCTAAAGCTAGTTTCAATCCCAAGGGTTGTGGGTGAGGACTAGTCAGATGATTTTTCAAAACCCTGACAGGTGGTGATTAAGCTAGATTTGATTTGATTTAGAAAACTAAAGAAATATAACAATTATTTTATGTAAGTGTCATGGAGCCAATTTGTACCTGTTACGTGTTTTTAAAAGAAAAAATACAGCCATGTTCCCGGCATATTGCAAAAGGCCAAAAGAATTAAATGTGTTATTATCATCCCTACTTTATGAATGATGAAAATGAGTAACAAAGAAGGCAAACAACTCTTCAAAGAAACAGAGCTAATAAAATGAATACTGAAATGAATTACTTCCTGTGAACTTACTCTTTGTATTGTTGCCCATATTAATGGCTAATTTTGTTGGAGTGCCTAGAAAGTACCACTTTATCTCCTCTTAGTTCAACTTAGAACATACAGGCATCCATTATGATCCTAACACCCATTTTAGTGATTTCACGATACATGACGAATATATAACCCAATTTAATTTTTTTTGGATGGTCAAGACACCTAAAACAATATAAGAGCCTGCCAGAAGGAAGGTACTTAAGTATTAAAATGATGTATATAGACTATAGGCACTAAAAACGTTCTGAAAAACTCAAAATTGATTGAGATAGATGGGGAAAGCGTCATAGGATTTGAGCTAGAAACTTAAGAATAGGTAGAACAAGTAGAAAATTTGGGGAAGGTCTTAGAGATCAAGAAAACAACATATGTATTTCTGCTGCAGTAAAGCCCCACAATGTAGCACCGATTTTTAATCTCCAGCCTCTGTTCTCTTTACAGCTCCCACGACCTTTCCCTCTGAATACACAGTCAAGCCAGCAAACGCTATCCTTCAAACATGTCAGACCCTCTCTAGACTCACATCGTTGGTACAGGCTGCTCCCCTGGCCTGCAATCACTCTGCTCACTCTGACCTCCTTCACTTAAAATTCTTCTTTTCCCTTCAAATTCAAAACTCCAATTTACCTCCTCGTATTTCCTAAGAGAATACCAGCAACTTCTTCTCTATTCCCAACTCTGTCATAGCACTTACTACATGATTTGGTTGATTTATGCCTATAGGTGCCCCCAACCATGTGTCAAATGCAAATCTCTGTAAGTATACCTGTATTAATTCAGCATGAGGCAAAATTTTGTTCTACCCTTTAACTGAGCACCATCAAAATGCCCTTATATAATATTCACCAGACCCTTTAAATTCATTTTTAATTGCACAACTAAGATATAATTCCAATTTCCTTTTACATTTTCAAAAAAGTTATATCTAAATTTAAAATCTTTGACCTCCTCAATCCTAGTATCCTTTCCCATTCCTCTAGGTAATCAATATTATATCTTCGGTGCATATCTCCATTTTTTTTTACCTTTAGTTAGTGTATATGTGTGCTGTTTCAAATTATTTTATCTATTTGTTTTTATTTAAGGGTTGTCATATTCCATGTATTGTACAACATATAACTTGTAGAGTAATATGTGTTGATATCTATGGATTGTGTATTTTAATTCATAGACAGTATTCTGTAAAATGTACATTCCATGTTTTACTTGAACTTCTTTTGGAAAGACATGAAGTTTGTTTTCAATATTTTGATAATTCAAATAATGCTACAGCAAACATTCTTTTGCCCTCAGGCAGATATCTAGAAATAGAATCGCAAGGTCACAGGGTCAGAAAATTTATTTTTAATTGTACTTCCAAATTTCTGCCTAAAGTGGGTAAATCAATGTATTCATCTTCTAAAAATAACTTAGGAATGAACCTGTTTTCTATACTTTTACTGACACTTTTTATTACCATACTTTTTTTTAAACTTTTGCATAAAATAATCTCATTTTGTTTGTATGTACATTTCTATGACTAGACTAATTTGGGGAGGACTGATATTTTCCTAATATTGAATATTTCCATTTATGAACAGCATACTTCTCTGTTTATTTAAATCTATATGTATCATTGAATAGTTTTATTATTTTCTCCATAAACATCTTGCATTTTTTTTAGTTATTTTTTTTAAACCAGGCATCTTAGATTTCTGTTACTGTTGTACATAGGTTCTTATTCTACATTTTGATTTTTAATTTTTTACTGATGAAAAATAGGAAAAATTGGTTTTTGCATGGGAAATTTTATCCAACCAACTTGCTAAGTTCTTTTATCAGTTCCACTGTTTATTAGTTGATTTTCTTAAATGTTCTAGGTAGACCATTATCTTTTTAATCTTTGAGCCATATTTTTGTTTTACTGTTTTAGTTTCACTCTCCAGCATAACGATCAATAATAGTAATGATAATGGATATTCTGTTCTTATTTCTGACATTACTGAGCATGTTTTTAATATTTCATTATTAAATGTGACTTCGTATCAGTTTTTACCAGATAGCTTTAATGCATTAAGAAAGTTCATACTTCTCATTTTTTGAGCTGTTACCATGAATGCATGTTAGATTTTATAAAATCTTTAATCAGCATCCATTAAAATAATCATATAATTTTCTCCTTGAGTCTGTTAACAAAGAGATTTACCTTGATAGAATTTCTCACATTGATCCATCTTTACAATACATGGATAAACTTTCTTGGTCACTGTATCAGTTAGGGATTGCATTCAGCTGCTAGTAAGAGAGACCTGGCTATGGCGGTTTAAACACACGAAGGCTCATATTTCTGAACTAATCAGTTCTAGAGTAAAGCAGTTGCTGACATTGGTTCAGCAATTTAAGGATATAAGGGAGGAAGACTTTGTCTTTTCTTGGTTTTTCCTCATTATCCCAAGATGACCACTAGAGATGTAGGCATCATGTCCTCATTAGAGGCAGGAAAAATGAAAAGAAGGGATTTGCATAACAGTAGTTTCCCAGAAGTCCTAACCCACAATTTCTCCTTGCATCCAACCTCCAAAAATTTGAGAGGAATATAATTTTTAAGCTGGTTATATTAGTGACTGGATTAAAATTAGGGGTTTGTTACTAGGGAAGAAGGAAGCTGAGTATTTAGTAGATAACTAATTATCTTCACCACAGTTGTGATACATTGTCCTTTTAACACATTGCTTGATTTGAATGGCTGATATTTTATTGGTAATTCTGCACTGTCATCATTGGTACAACCCATCGAGCTTTTTCAGATTTTACCAGTTATACATGCACTCATTTATGCATGGGGGGAAAGGGGTATAGCTCTATGCAGTTCTATCACATGCATAGCTTTAAGTAACCACTACAACAATCAAGATACTTAATTGAACCATCATCACAAGACTCCTCTATTCTACTTCTTTACAGCCACGCTCACTCCTGCCTCCCCATCTCAACCTTCAACAATCACTAACCTGTTTTGCATCTCTGTGATTGTTATTTCACAAGTGTTGCATGAATGGAATCATGCAGTATATATCCCTTTGATATTAGCTTTTTCTCTCAACATACTTTCTTTTACATTCATGCAAGTTACTGCAGTTTTCAATAACAAGTTATTCCTGAGTAGTATTCTATGGCACAGATGTATCTTACTTCATTAACAATACAGTCACTTAAGGACATTTGGATAGTTTCTGGTTTGGGGCTACTGTATTAAAGCTGCTAAGAATATTCATGCCCAAGTTTCTGCATGAAAAAAAGTTTTCATTACTTTGGCATATATACACCATAGTGCAATTTCTCGGTTGCATGGTAGTCCATTTTTAATTTTAAAGGGAACTACCAGACTCTTTTCCAGAGTGCCCACAACATTTACTGGTTTTCTACATCCCCACCAACATTTGGTATTATCACTAATTTTTTGTGGGTTTTTTTTTTTGTGCTATGCGGGCCTCTCACTGTTGTGGCCTCTCCCGTTGCGGAGCACAGGCTCCGGACGCGCAGGCTCAGCAGCCATGGCTCACGGGCCCAGCCGCTCCGCGGCATGTGGGATCTTCCCGGACCGGGGCACGAACCCGTGTCCCCTGCATCGGCAGGCGGATTCTCAACCACTGCGCCACCAGGGAAGCCCTATCACTATTTTTAACTTGCCTCTTCTGATAGTTGTTTACTGATACCCCACTATGGTTTTAATTTGCATTTATCTACTGGCTAATGATGTTGAATATGTTTTTATATGCTTATTTTCCATTTTCATATTCTCTTTTGAAAAATGTCAGTTCAAGTCTTTCAGCCACTTTCTAATTTGATTGATGCTTTTTAAATATTGAAGTTTGAGAGTTCTTTATATATTCTAGATACAAGTTCTTTATCATACATATGCTTTGCAAATATTTCTCTCACTGTGTGATGTGTTTTATTATCCTTTTTTAAAAATAAATTTATTTTTGGCTGCGTTGGGTCTTCATTGTTGCGTGCGGGCTTTCTCTAGTTGCAGCGAGCGGGGGCTACTCTTTTTTGTGGTCCGCGGGCTTCTCATTGCAGTGGCTTCTCTTGTTGCGGAGCATGGGCCCTAGGCGCTCAGGCTTCAGTAGTTGTGGCTCACTGGCTCTAGAGTGCAGGCTCAGTAGTTGTTGCACACGGGCTTAGTTTCTCCACAACATGTGAGATCTTCCCAGACCAGGGCTCGAACCCGTGTCCCCTGCATTGGCAGGCGGATTCTTAACCACTGCACCACCAGGGAATTCCCTATTATCCTTATAACAGAGTCTTCCACAGAGAAAAAGATTTAATTTTCACAAGGTTCAATTTATCAATTTTTTAAATTTTATGGATCATGCTTTTTGGTGTCAAATCTAAGAACTCTTTGCTGGGTGTCAGCAAGAATGGTGCAGTAAGGACCTCCAACAATCCTCTCCTCCATAAAAGCAGTGGTAACACACAAAATTGTCAAAATTAACATTTTCAGAAGTGTGGAAATTAGCCAAAGATATTCAGCAACCTGAAGACTATTTATTCAAGAAAATTGTCTGAATCTTGGTAAGAACATGAGCTTTGTGTTATTTTTACTTTTCCTAGCCTCATGACTCTTCATCAACCCCACAGTAGCCTTGAAAACCAATACTTCCACAAGCATGCTGAAAGCAACAACCTAACAGCCTAAGAGGTGAAATAACAGGGTGGGATTGCCTTTAAAGCCCAATTCCCAGATAGCTGTCATTATCTGACCTGTCTGGCAGTTTCCTGGGCAATCCCACCAGCAAGGCTTGTATTTCTTTGGCCTGACACCGAGCTGGTCCAATGCAGACAGCCTTTTCCCTGGGGGTGTTTTTCAGAATCAATCAGCCACAATCATTTAATATCCCAACATCTTGAGGTAGCAATAACAATTGAGAGAAACATCAAACAGATTGAAATTCTTAAAATAGAAAGCTTTTGAATGAGATGACTTTGAAAAGCTATGAAATATTCCTAGAAATCTGGAAGGCCATGTGCATACACAAGGTTGTGGGCACAGCTATGAAAAAACTGAGAGGGCCCTAAGCTCTTCACCTCTGGATGAAATTGAAGTTCTGAACGAGTAGGAAATAAAAGTTAAGGTAGACTTGTAAACTTCATGTCTGAACATTAAATCAGTGCCTCCCAAATCACACAAAGACCTTGTTCAAAATCTGAAAGACTTGTTCATGCATTAAAAGAAATCTCTGGGGCTTCCCTGGTGGTGCAGTGGTTGAGTGTCCACCTGCCGATGCAGGGGACGTGGGTTTGTGCGCCGGTCTGGGAAGATCCCACATGCCGTGGAGCGGCTGGGCCCGTGAGCCATGGCCGCTGAGCCTGCGCGTCCGGAGCCCGTGCTCTGCAACGGGAGAGGCCACAACAGTGAGAGGCCCGCATACCACAAAAAAAAAAAAAAAAGAAAAGAAATCTCTGTCCAATCATTAGCTAATCATTAAGCTAACTGAGCACAGACGTCAGTGGCCACATTAAAAAGAATATTACTCAGCCATAAAAAGAAATGAAACAGTTATTTGTAATGAGGTGGATAGACCTGGAGTCTGTCATACAGAGTGAAGTAAATCAGAAGGACAAAAACAAATACCGTATGCTAACACATATATATGGAATCTAAGAAAAAAAAATGTCATGAAGAGATTAGTAGTAGGATGGGAATAAAACACAGACCTACTAGAGCATGGACTTGAGGATATGGGGAGGGGGAAGGGTGGGCTGTGACGAAGCGAGAGAGTGGTAGGGACATATACACACTACCAAATGTAAATTAGATAGCTAGTGGGAAGCTGCCGCATGAGATCACCTCTGTGCTTTGTGACCACCTAGAGGGTTGGGATACGGAGGGTGGGAGGGAGGGTGATGCAAGAGGGAAGAGTTATGGAAATATATGTGTATGTATAACTGATTCACTTTGTTGTAAAGGAGAAACTAACACACTATTGTAAAACAGTTATACTCAAATAAAGATGTTAAAGAATACAGACCCTAAAAGAATTTATCCAGGAAAGCTGCTAAACAAGAAAACAAAACAAAAAAAAGACAATAACAACAACAAACAGCAACGACAAACTTTTTTAATGTTTAACTGTCCCGTTTTCAGAAGAAATAAATTATAAAAAATGTAGATAAATGAGAAAGTATGGCTCATACTTGGAGGAAAAAATCAAAAATCAATTGATAAAAATTTTCCCTGAGGATACCCAGATTTTGGATTTACTAGACAAAGACTTTAAATGAGCTGTTTTAAATATGTTCAAAGAACAAAAGCAAACCATACCTGAAGAATTAAAGGAAAATATGCACCTGTGCTTGTCTCATAAATTTTTATTTTTCTACAGATATCATACATTATATAATGTATATTATATTATATATAATATTTATATAATTTTATATATTATTTATATAAATATATAATACTTAAGTATTATAAATAATATATAAATATAATATTAATGTATTATTATATTATTTTCTTTTCCTTTTATGGAAAAGAAATGCCTCTCTTTGATCCTTTTAATGCTTTGTGCCTTGAATTCTGAATGTTGTTGATAGAGTTAAACTGTTTTCTCTTTGTTAGTATTTGCTAGAATCTTTTTTTTTTTTTTTTTTTTTTTTGCTGTATGCGGGCCTCTCACTGCTGTGGCCTCTCCCGTTGCGGAGCACAGGCTCCGGACGCGCAGGCCCAGCGGCCACGGCTCACGGGCTTAGTTGCTCCGCGGCATGTGGGATCTTCCCGGACCAGGGCACGAACCCGTGACCCCTGCATCGGCAGGCGGATTCTCAACCACTGCGCCACCAGGGAAGCCCATAGAATCTTTTTTCTTATTTAGTTATTTTCTATCATCCTGTGTCACTTTGTATTAGACATGTGTCTAGAAAATAAATTATAGCTTTAATTTAATACAAAGAATTAATATTCTTTAACCAAACTCTATTTATTGTTATTGTTAATTTATTTGAACTTATTTCTGCCATCTTATTTCATGTTTCTTATTTACAATACTCTTTTTCTTTCTCATTTTTAACATTTCTGTCTGTTATTGGCCTGATTACATTTTCTTTGTTCCATTTAATTCTCTATACGTATAGAAGTTTTACAGTCTATTTCTAGAATGGTGGTTTGCTTTAAATTTTTAATACACATACAGAATTGGAATTTTTAATACATCAAGATTTAATCTGTTTTCAGTCTTCCTCTTATACTTAGCCTGCCATCTTGAAGCCAGATGTCTTTCCCAGATATGATACACTTCGCTGAACTTTTTGGGGAGATACATTTTATTCATATGTCAGCAATCATTTATGCCTTTAAAATCCTCTTCTTCAAATCTGCATTTCAGTTCCCAGTGCTTTGCTAAGTTTGTACTTTGGTTCCTGACCTAGTAAAAATGCAGTGAGATAAGAGGGAGATTTCTCTTTAACCTAGTGAGATAGGTACTCAGAGCCAAAATTGTGGCAATTAATAAAAAGGAAAGAAAATGAGCAAGTAGGTTGTTTGACACACAAGTTTTGGGGTTAAGATAATTGCTTGCTACATACTTAAAATTCAGCAGGAAGATGTTTCAAGGAAAATATATCTTTCCTGCAGGTTGTATATAAGGATGAAAGTGAAACACCCCTAAAATTCTAGGAATTTTAGAGATTCAAGATACATTTACCAAGGACCTTTGATAGTCCAAGGAGTGTGCTATGGCTGGTTGTATGAAGTAAACAAAGCAGGCATGGTCTAAAGACTTTAAACAGTAAGTACAGAAACAAATATGTTTGTAACAGGATGCCCCAGCATACATGAAATGTTTAGGGTTTTCTACTCTTTTCTGTAAAGAGAGATGCCAAAAACCACAATAGAATCATAGAAGAAAGCATTTTCTTTTCCTAAAGAATAAGTTTTGGGACCTTTTAAGCAATGAACTATCCAATTCAGTTTCCTGGGGAAAGTTAAAGTAATTTAACCTTTTGGTTCTAAGGCTTGAGAAAAAATAGTTGTCTTACCTCTAAAGAGAGGATTCCCCCGGGAGAATGTTAAAATACATATAATTCCACATTCTCCACTCCCCTTCCATAGCAAATGCATGTTCATCTGAGTTACTGAAGGTACTTCTTTTCAATAGTGGAATTGATGCCTGTGCGTACCTAGGCAGAACTTGCTAGATGTTAGTCCTTTGGAAATGTTTAGACTGAATAAAAGGCTGAGAACAGAAATGAATATAGCACTGTTTAGAGAGTATCAAATTAGCAAATCAGTGCGACATGAAATGGTGACAGGTGGACCATGCCTTGCATTGATAAAAGATTTGCTTTCCGGGTGGGATTATGAAAAGCTGTGAAAACAGGAATCATGTATTTGTTGACATGAACAATTAATTAAGCTAGTGTCGTTAGCAAATAATTAAACCAGGAAAACTAAAGCCAATTTCATTAATCATTTTAAATTAATTATGACAATGATGTTAATAACAATTTGTCATTTGCATTTGTATGAACATTTTAGAAAAGAAATATGTGTATATCAGAGACTTAGAAGTGGTGGCTCACAAGATGTAATATGGATCATAATCTCCTTGGGAGAGGAGACTTGTTAAAATGTAAATTATTGGGTCCCACCTCCAGAAATTTAAATTCATTAGTTGTGAAAAAGGCACATGAACATGGATTTAACAACCTCTCCCCTCCCTGTACACACATACACACAGACACTCACACACAGAAATGATCATTCTGATGCGGTTTGCTGGGTAGATGACACCTGGAAAACATTGCTCAAGAAGTAAAACATTGATAAAAATAAGAATTGTTATATTATCTATTGTGAGTTAGCATTTGTTTGAATATTTACTTTATATTTTATTTTAAAATAGTTATTTCAGTGTTAGATAATGAGATTTAATTATCTATAGATGAACATTATTACAAAAAATAAACTAATATAATTAAGTTAAAAAGAGTTCTAGATCTGTTTTCTAGTAAGACACTAAAATGGTGTGATAGTTGATTCCCTTCTCCCAAAGTAACCACAGAGAAACTAGACAGGGAAAATACCAAGGGAAGAAGAAAAGTATAAAATTCCTCTAGGGTAATAGGGAGATTGTTGTGAAATGGTGGGTTTGGGGGGGTCAATTCTAGACTTTAACCAGGACAGGGTTGACAGCCTGGGGTTATTGTGAGAGGGAAAGTAGCAGTGGTGGAGCTAAGAGTTCTGCTATTGCTTCCTCCCCACCATTGCCGTGGTAAAAAGAATGTCTGTCCACAATAGGGGTGATACAGAAGTCTGATGCAGGCGTCTCCAGGAGGCAGTTCCCGTTAGGGAAATAGCAGAACTTTGGATCATCAGATTAGCTGGAGTGCCAAAAGTGGAGATTAGAGGAGCCTCAATACATGGCATATTTGCTGAATTTTGAAGCTATGTGGGGTGGGAAGCAAACGAGCTGGAATGGAAACCAGAGATGAATTGTACACGATCTCAGGAAACAAAGACCTTTCAGAGGAAGTGACTCCAGCGAATATACCAGAACCACAGTAAACTGATGATCTGAAGCCAGTTTTACCATGATGGTATTTTACTGATTTGTGGGAACTTGTGCTATAGACTGGGACTTCTGGCTTGGCAGGACAGAGGGCCTCTACAGAGGAAGCTGAGCATTCAGCCGGCACACGGGATAGAGAGAAAGGTAGAAAACTGTGAAGTCACAAATGAAGACATTTAAAAAAAAAAAAAAAAATTTACATAATTCTAAAACACTTCAGTGCCGAAAACTAAAAAGGTTAGCCAAAAATCTCTCAAAGGATCACAGTACTCATGTCATTCTGCTGAGAGGACAAAGACTAACTACAGGAAGGACTCCAATGAACATAAGCATACTCTCATTGAAAAGCTTCAGAAGGCTAAGCCCTAATGACAGAACAAACCAGCAGTAGACTAAGCATTATTAAAATGTCAACCAAGCACCCAACTCCATCTGCCTAACATAAAAAAGGGAAAATATTCTCAGGATGTGATAACATTATCAGAAAGATTCAATAAAATAGTAATAGCTATGCCAAGAAACAAGAGAATATGACCAGGATAAGGAGGAACAAATAGACAATAAAAGAATAAAATGCAGTCCAGATATTGAGGTTATCTAAAACAATTATAATTAATCCATTCAGGAGAATAGAGAAAAAGTTGTAGAAAACACATGAAAATATTGAGTTTCACCAGACACTTGGACTACACAAGAAAAACATATATAACGGAGATTCTAGAATTTAAGATATAATATTTGAAACTAGAAATTTATCTAATAGGTTAAATAGCAAATCAGAAGTAGCAGGTGACAGGATTAGTAAACTGAAGGAAATGGAAACCCAAACCTAAAACACAAAGAAAGCCTATCAAATGTGTAATAAGAATCCCAGAAGAAAAAAAAAAAAAAAAAAAGAATGGACCAGAAGAAACACTTGAAAAGGTCATAGCTGAGTATCTTCAAAACTCTTTAGGAATCCCTGAAAGGATCTCTGAAAAGATAACCTATCCCAGGCATGTCACAGTAAAACTGCTGGACAGCAATGACAAAGAGAAAGTCCTAAAAGCAGTAAGAGGTGAGAAAATACACATAACCTTCTAAGGAGGGTTAATAAGACTAAAGATGGAAGCTGGAACACAGTGCAATGATGCACAGTTAAGGAACTGAAAAGAAAATCTGCCAACCTAGAATTCTTTACCCAGTAAAAATATTCCTTACCTCCGTGAAGGTAAGATAAAGAGGTTTTTAGACAAGCAGAAACTGTAAGAATATGTTGCCTGCAAACCTGCACTAAAAATATAAAGCAATTAAAATTTTAGAGCTCTGCTATGTAAAAAGCTTATAAGTCATCAGTCCTGTCCTTACAACAAGACAAAAGCTAAACATACTGAAAACCAAGAATTTTTCTTAGACTCATCAGAGAAATGGGATCACAGAGTAAACTGCCACCCTGATATCTGGAGAGAGTCACAGCTGAGATTGGTTTATCTGGAGCAGAAGCTGTTACAGCCACAATCTAATGGAAACACTTAAATGACAATTTTGATGAATTGTTGGAGGCTGAGAGTGCACTAGCTTCAGAGTGAGAAACACTCTGGGACCCAACATTTTCCTGGGTTTTCCCTCTAGAAACCCTGCCAAGTTCTAATGGTAAAAGAGAAAAATTCCCACCTGTTTCTGGCAGGAGTTGAAGGAAAGTATCCATTTTAAAATATATCCAGAGCATTCTCCTTAAAAAAGAACTACTCTCTAAGAGAAAATACTTTACCAGAGCTTTATCTCACCTTAGGAAACAGAAATCAGCCAATTCCAACCCCCTGGTTGTCCTGTCTCATGTCAGAGTTAGGTGGAGAGGGACTGAGAAACATTTTGAACATCATAGCCCCAAAACTCAGTCCCACTAAAAAACCAATTTTAATAGAAAGATTATAACAGGCTTCCTCTCCTCACTTTACCACTACATCAACAAACCTACAGTATAAGAACAAAGAATTGCAGCTGAAAGAGCTGCAAGACTCAAATCTGATCAAGAAAGAGTTCTTAGAGAAATCCAAAGACAACAGGGAAGAAGAAAAGGACACTAGAGAAAACTGAAGCCTCTTCACCTACCTGTACAACAAACATTAAACACAGCCCAATTTTGAGCCAAATTAACATAAATCCTCACCCTTAAGGCCTATTTATCTCAGATCCTATTATCCAATATACCACATCCAGTTTTTAAAAAAAAGTTACAGGTATGCCAAAGAGAGGAAAAAATAGTCTGAAGATGTAAAGCAAGCATCCAAACCAGACCCAAATATGACACAGATTTTGGAAATATTAAACATGGAATTTAAAGTATCTATGATTAATATGTTAAGGGCTTTATGGAAAAAGTAGACAACATGCATGGGTAATTTATGCAGAAAGATGGAAACACTGCGTCAAAAGGATATGCTAGAAATTAAAAATGCTGGAAAGAATGAAAAATGCCTTTCATGGGCTCATCAGTAGACTGAATAAGGAGGAAACCAGCAGTGACTTTGAAGATACATCACTAGAAACTTCCTAAAGTGAAATGCATAGAGAAGAAATGATTTTAAAAAGAATATCCAAGAATTATGAGATTGTGGGGTGTTTACAAAAGCTATAACATACGTATAAGTGGAGTACCAGAAGAAAAAAATGAGACAGAAGAAATATTTGAAGTAATAATGGCTGTGAATTTTTCAAAATTAATGACAGACACAAAACTACAGATACAGGAATCTCAGAGAACACCAAGCAGGATGACTACCAAAAAATATAAAACTTAGGCATATCATATTCAAACTTCAGAAAACCAAAGACAAAGAAAATTTTGAAAGAAGCTGGGAGGAAGTGGGGGTACACCTTACCTACTGAGGAAAAAGGATAAGAATTACATCAGATTTTCTCATCAGAAACAATGAAAGAAGGAAGAGAATGGAGTGATATATTTTAAATGATTGGAAGAAAGAAAGAAATGCCAAACGAAAATTCTATATCCTTCAACAATGAAGAGAAATAATGACTTTCTCAGATAAATGAAAATATAAGTGAATTCATTGCAGTAAAACTTCCCTGCAAGAAAGGTTAAAAGAAGTTCCTCTGAGAGAAGGGAAATTATGTGGGTCAAAAACTTAGATCTACATAAAGAAAAGAAATGTGTCACAGAAAGAATAAGTGAAAGTAAAATAAACCCTTTTATTTCTCCTATTTTTGAATTATCTATTAAATAACTGTTCAAAGTAATAATATTGATAGTAACAATATACTAGGTGATTATAGTTTCTGGATAAGTGAAATGAATGGCAGAAATCTTACAAGGGACGGGAGGGAGGAATTGGGACTACTCTGTTATAGTAGAGTAGTATATATATATAGTATTATAGTATTCAAATGTTCTGGGATCCATTATAAAGTACCTGCACTACTCATGAAGTAGTATGGTGTTATTTGAAAGTGGAATTAGATTAGTTAAAAATGTATATTGCAGGGCTTCCCTGGTGGCGCAGTGGTTGAGAGTCCGCCTGCCGATATAGGGGACGCGGGTTTGTGCCCAGGTCCGGGAAGATCCCACATGCCGCGGAGCGACTGGGCCCGTGAGCCATGGCCGCTGAGCCTGCGCGTCCGGAGCTTGTGCTCCACAATGGGAGAGGCCACAACAGTGAGAGGTCCGCGTAATGCAAAAAAAAAAAAAAAAAAAAAAAAAAAAAAATGTATATTGCAAACTTTAGGGCATCATCTAAAAATTTTTTGAAGTATAATTGATGTACTAAGAGAGGATAGAAAATGGAAACATGTAAAATACTCAGTTAAAACCAGAGAAGGAAGAAAATGACAGATTTTTAAAAGAACAGTTATAATGAATAGGAAATGCTTACAAACATGCTACTTATCAATCCAACTATATCAATGATAACTTTAAATGTGAGTGGCCTAAATTTGCCATTTAAAAACAGAGAATGGGGGGGTGGAAAAAGAAACAAGACCCAACTATGTTGTCTACAAGCAAAAAAAAAAAAAAAAAACCTGCTTTAATATAAAGACACAGGTTAAAAGTAAAGGAATAGGGCTTCCCTGGTGGCGCAGTGGTTGAGAGTCCGCCTGCCGATGCCGGGGATCCGGGTTTGTGCCCCAGTCCAGGAAGATCCCACATGCTGCGGAGCGGCTAGGCCCGTGAGCCATGGCCGCTGAGACTGCACGTCCGGAGCCTGTGCTCCGCAATGGGAGAGGCCACAGCAGTGGGAGGCCTGCATACGGCAAAAAAAAGTAAAGGAATGGAGAAAGATATTACATGTTAACACAATCAAAAGAAAGTTAGAGTAGCTATGTTAATTACACAATACAGACTTCCAGAACAAGGAAAAATTATTAAGGGTAATGAGAGGTATTACACAATGATAAAGGGGTCAATTCTCCAAGAACACGTAAAAATCTTTAAAGTGTATGCACCTAACAAGAGAATGTCAAAATACATAATTAAAAAACTTATAGAACTGCCAGAAGAAATAGAAAAATCCACTATTACAGTTGGAGACTTCCACACCTCTTTATCAGTACTTCCAACAGTGAAAAAATCAGTAAGGGTGTAGTTGAATTGAACAGCACCATCAATCACTTTGTTCTAATTGATATTTATAGAATATTTATAGAATACTCCATCTGACAACAGCAGAGTACACATTTTCCTCAATCTCAAATGGAATAGACCACATTTCTGGGTTACAAAACACAGCTTGACAAATTTAATACAATAGTAATCACTCAAAGAATGTTCATAGACAACAATGGAATTAAACTGGAGATCGATAACAGAAAAATAGCTGAAAAACAAACAGAAAAATAATGGAGAGTAAATAATACTCTTCTAAATAATGTGGGGGTCAAAGAAGTCTCAAGTGAAATTTTAAAATATTTTTAACTAAATGAAAGTAAAATACACCTTATCAGAATTTGTGGCATGCAGCAAAAGCAAAGCTTATAGGGAAGCTTATAGCATTGAATGTATATATTAGAGAAGAAAAATATCTAAAATTTAAAAATCTAAGCTTCTATCTTAGGAAATTAGAGAAAGGAAAGCAATTTAAACCAAAAGAAAGCAGAGAAAAGAAAAATTAGGCAAGAAATCAATGAAATTGAAAACAGGAAATCAATAGAATCAATGAAACCAAAAGCTGGTTCTTTGAAAATATCAATAAAAGATATTAACCTCTAGCCAGACTAACCAAGAAAAAGTTCTTCAGCAGAAGGAAAAGATTCCAAACAGCTACTTGGAAACAGGAAGCAGTGAAAAGCAATGAGTGGGAAATAGGTGGGTCCTTATAAATGTATATTAACTGCACAAGATGATAATAATAATGTGTTGTATAATTCAAAATACATGCAGAATTAACATGCATGACAATAGTAGGGCAAAAGAGGAAAGGTAGGTAAATAGGATTCAACCATTCTAGGATCTAAGCATTATCAAGGAAATGATAAAATTAATAATTTTATTAGATGCATTAAGCCACATATCTGTTCTCTGAAGTAGAGATCTTTAAAATGACCATTAAAAAATAATGAAAGAATGTATAACCAATTAAAGATGGAAAAATAAAATAATTTAACATATTTTATTAATTCAAAGAAAGACAAGAAGGGATAGAAAAGTGAACATAAGGAGATCAGTCACATATAAAGCAAATTGCAAGATGGTAGATATTGACCCAAGTATACCAATAATTAAATTTAAATGGAACAAATATTTCAATAAAAGAGTAAAATTATCTGACTCAGTATTAAAAAATAGCATGGTAATTAGAAGTAAATTCTTTGACACAGAACGTTTGAACCTAAAGGAATGAGAAGCATTACCAGAATTACTTGGAGACGTTTGGTAATGTTGTCTAATCCTTTGGTTAGAAATAAAAACCCTAAGTCTATGTGTGCACAATTACATATTTGAAAATGTATCAAATAAAACCTGGCAAAAGTAAATAGTGACCTAAACAAATCTACAATCATATTGGGAGATTTTATTGCAGCTCTTTCAATAGCTAATAAGACAACATAAGGAGTCATCCCTCTTAATTCAACTTATACCCAAAAGACAAAACTTGAAACTCTAGTGAGAAAAGTTTTCCCAAATGAAGAATGATTATTTGTGGTTTTTCTGGTCCCTAGACCTCTATAATCAGAGACTGTATCCATTCTCCTCCCTTGGAACATAAAGGGCTTTATAACCTGAGATCTGACCTCCCATACTCATTATCTGACAGGATATCTGATACCCCCAGAGGAAATGTCCTCGAAGAATAAAATAACAATCTATTTGAAGATAACTACTTGCAAAGAAAAAGAACACACTGCATAAAAGTCCTTCAGAAATAGAAGCATCAGAACAAAAAAAAATCAAAAATTTTAAATTAATCTAATAAAGTATATTAAAATGTAAACAAGATATTTTTAATGTGAAGTAGAGTAAGACAACATTAAAAGAACAGAAAATGATTTGAAAAATAAGATAGTCAACATAAAGAGCACAATGTTTATACAGATTTGAATTGATACAACTGAGGGAAAAAATTAGTAATTGGAAGACCCACTTGTAACTATCCAGAAGGAAGAATTAAAAGATAAAGAATAAGAAAACATTAAATGTTAAGCTATCTGGAAAGTAGAATTAAAATAGAATAAAAAAATACAGATAATAGAACCTCAAGGAGACCATAATAGAAATTGAAAGAAGGAAATGTGTTTTTTTTAATAATAGAGAAGTATTTCCTGGAATTAAAAAATAAATGAAAAAAGTCATATTGCAAACATTCATAGATTGTTAAAAGTGACAAATTAGTGAGGAAAAACTCCTGGGAATTAAAGAATGTATCAAAGACAAGAAACTTCTAAAAGCTTCAGAAAGAAGGAGCAGATCAAGGAAATCATCAGATCAGCAACACATTTTTCAACAACATTCCTGGAAGCAGTGTGAAGATGGAACAATATTTTGAAGATATTGAAAGAAAAAAATTTGGACGTAGATGCTTAGACCCAACCAAACTAATTAATGTATTACAGCATGATAAAAAATATTCACGTGAATTCAAAACCGTAGCTTTTTCCAAAAAAGACTTGCACTGAAAATTGTTTTGGATAATATTTTTAAATAGCATTTTATATATACTTTTTTAAGGATTTTTTTATTGATGTGAACCATTTTTAAAGTCTTTATTGAATTTGTTACACTATTATTTCTGTTTTATGTTTTGGTTTTTTGGCCAAGAGGCATGTGGGATCTTAGCTCCCCAACCAGGGATTGAACCATTAGAAGGCAAAGTCGTAATCACTGGATGGCCAGGGAAGTCCCTAAATAGCATTTTAAATAATAACATTTTTATTTTTCAATAAATCTATGAGATGCTACAAGAAATATGTAGAAGAAATTAAATATGTCATTAAAGTTTATTTTCTTTAAAATCACAGTGAACATAACAGAAAGAAAATATATACATATTACCCCAGAATTAAAATCTAGATCACATCAAACTAAAAAGGAAAGAGGGACGGTGTGGCAAAGGGATGAGAAGGTTAATAAGTATACCATCAAGTTTGAAATGAGAGATAAGAGTTAAAGACAATAAGTAAAAATACGTTTTTAATTAGACACAGAAAACATGGAAAGAGAATAAACCAAAATATTAAAATTACATACAAATATATGAATAATTAATCTGAATGTAAATTTTCTAAACTCACTATTCAAGACACATTTTCATATTGGATTTAAAAAAAGAACAAAATCAAGATATATGTTGTTTACAAGAAGATCTAAAGCATAGACATATGAACACCTGAAACTTTTTATGAAATTTTTAGGAAGTGAAAACATTCCATCAGACAAATAGTAACCAAAACTGGTTTAGGTAAATAACTATTAGAAAAGTGTACTTAAAATCTACTAATGCATACAAACAAGGTATAATCTGTCTTGGTATGTGCTATTATCTTCCAGCTTTTTGCCTGGAAACATTTTTGACCTGAGACACAGGGAAGTGGAACCAAAACAGTGGCGAGCAGTCTTACTGAGAGGAGGAGAGAGAGCTCAGAGTTCTGGGAGGCAGAAGTAGCCAGAAATCTGCAAGGCATTGTAATGAAGAAGAGAGATCCATGCAGAAAAATGGCTCCAGAAATCTTCAAGTCTGCTCAAAGAATAACCAAGACGGTGTAAACTGCATATTTCACAGAGCTCACACAGAGCTGGACACGTGTGCATTACAATCAGTCAAAATAGAGACTCCTTGGAGAACACCCTAGGAATTCAAAAGAGACCCTTGAAGGGGCATGTATTAGTAAACGGATGAAATCCAGAGAAAAGCACTATAAATGCACCATAAGTCTGAAAAACAAGCTTTCAATGAAAAAATGGAAAATCTGAATAGCGCAACGTCTCCTTACAAAAATGGAATTTATAAGTAAAAAGGCTTTCACAAGGAGATTCCATCCCAGATAGCTTCAATAGTAAATTCTATGAAATGTTTCATAAGAAATAATACCATTCTAATGCAAAATCTTTCAGAAAGTAGAGGAAAGGGGGACACGTGCCACCTCACCTAATGAGAAAGCATTGCACCGATTCCCAAACCAGAAAGCTATATTACAAAAAAAATTTTTAAGGGAGAAAGTTATAGTGCCCACTTCAGTAACACATAGGCTAAAATTGGAAAGATACAGAGAAGATTAGCATAGACCCTGCCCAAGGATGACACACAAATTCGTGAAGCGGTCCATATTTTTTCAACTCTACTTCAATAAAATTTTTTTTAAAATAAAAATAGTTACAAGCCAGTTGCATTAATTTATATTTAAAGGACACTTCTCTGAAACGCTGTTTTATAATTGTCTCTGTTAAATATCCAGATTTGATGTCCTCAGGGCAATGCACCATGTATAATATGGATGAGTGAAGGACAGGTGAGAAAAGAAGAATCAATGATTTTAGGAAATGGTATACATGGAAGTTGTGGCCACGAAATTGATATCTTTAAAATTCTTGTTACCTCTGATGTCCTAATCTTGTAATCCTAAATTAGATTGCTAAGTAATGTACAAGTATCTTCCCTGTTGCCTGAACAGTATTCAAAGATTCTTTAGAAAGGAGATCTTGTCTCCAAGGACTCTCTTCTGCTCTGCCTTTTACTTAGCTTACAGTTGTGTTTTATTTACCTTTCATTTCAACTAGATTGTTTTTATTCACCAACTTAATAAGCATAGAGATCAGTTCATTTAAAAAATCTCCATTATAATTTTATCTTGAAATATTTATTATAATCGTTATTGTTAGCTCATTTAAGCATGAGAATTTTGTTCCCTATCTGATTAAATGATTACCTGATCTTGTTAAAACATTGGAGCATCTGCCTCCAATAAAAGTTCCGTGCAAAGTACTTATCACAGTTCCTTAAGGATAAACTGGAACGTAAGCAAGTCGGAAAGAATAGGTTGTTTAGTATTTTTACGTTTGCCTGCTAATAAGTATTTAATTATGGCAAAATTTGTCTGAAAATTGCTTTTATTATAATATACAACCTAGTTTAAAATTTGTGTGAGAAGTCCCTAAAGCTCTCACCTACCTCGGATTATTGAAGAATGCCACAATTATAAAGGGACAGCTCAGGTGACAGCAATACCTCCTTAAAATCAGAAGTAAGAAATCTGATTATTTTTTTTTACTCCTTTCTTTCTTCTCCTTTGTATTCCTTCTTCTTTCTTCCAATAAGACAGATATTTCAAAGTATACATAGAGATATTCCCATGTACTTGATCCCTACTAAATAGCTTCTTAATGACTTTTCTGGCTCTGAACAACCTCCTAAAAAATACAGCATTTTGGTCATTCATAACTGGGCCATCTCTGCAGTGTTATAGTAGTCTAAAAATATACCAATATTTTTATAAATTTAATTTTTAAAATATTTAAGCATTAGTAAAATCAGTATTTTGGGTTTTTTTTAAACCCCACATTTGTTTATTTATTTATTTTTGGCTGTGTTGGGTCTTCATTTTTGTGTGAGGGCTTTCTCTAGTTGTGGCAAGTGGAGGCCACTCTTCATCGCGGTGCACGGGCTTCTCACTATCGCGGCCTCTCTTGTTGCAGAGCACAGGCTCCAGACACGCAGGCTCAGTAGTTGTGGCTCACGGGCCTAGTTGCTCCGCGGCATGTGGGATCTTCCCAGACGAGGGCTCGAACCCGTGTTCCCTACATTAGCAGGCAGATTCTCAACCACTGCACCACCAGGAAAGCCCAGTAAAATCAGCTTTTAAATGTTGATTAATTGCACTGATTTTTCAGTACCTCATGGGCAGTGATACTGCTCCTTCAAGTAGAAATCAAGAATATTTCTTTACATAAGAACACATGCCACATCTATTTCTTCTTTGAAAATGCACCCTTGGCTGCCAGCAGAAGTTCTTCAGGGGTTTTAAAAACATCAATCAGTTTCACAGCTGGAGAGAAAGTACTTTCTTTGAGAAGTTTTACCTATGAGAAGAATAGGCTTTGTCATTTTCGAAGGCACACAATGAGTTAAATTTAAGAAATGCCAAGAAATAGCTTTTCACTCACAACTGACTTTATTTGAAGAGAAAAAGAATAGAGTAGGCGTAGTGACTAAACACTTTACATCCCAGGTACTCTCAGGAAGCACACAGTGAATTGCGGTGATAGCCACAGGACAGGCTGTCTCTGGGGGACACTGCCCCTCCAATCCTGCAGAAAAGCCCTGACATACCAGTGATTAGGCAAAAACACTTTATGACTCCTACTTCTCCCTGAGTAAAAAGGTATTTCAGTCTCAGGCCTGAGTCTTGACAGAAGAAGAAATCTAAAATCTCAAGTGAAGCATTGCCCTTTACTTATTTTATAACTTGCGTTTTATTTACCTTTCACTTAAACTAGATTGTTTTTACTCACAAATGTAATAAACAGAGATAATTTTATAAAGAGATCTAGATTATAATTCTACCTTCAAATATTTATTATAGTTATTACTAGTTTAAGCAGAACATGTAGCGAGTTAATTATATCTTCTTGGCATTTTAAAGGAAAATATAGTTTTTAAAAATTGGATGATTATTTGACATATCTAATAAAGCTTGGTTCAGAGTAACTTTGTTTTTACCAGTATTTTAAATAGGATAATTTCCTTCCCTATGTCATTGTCACAATATTTTGATCAATATGCAGAAGAATCAAGGGATACTTTTAGTCAATTAAGATAAATGTAAGAGTGTACTGATGGATAAAGCTTGTTCATTTTATATTGGTTCATACTTATGAAAGACAACTACTGTGCTGTATAACAGTTGAGCTATTGCTTTTTAAAAAGTTTATAAATCTGTGTGCAAAAGTGCATTCATCTATGTGGCTAAAACATGAAATAATAATTTGGTAATTAATGTTTAATTTCACTCAAAGAATTGTTTTAAATAAACCCCAGAGATTTCCCTGAAAAAAAAAATCTATCAAACTTGGAAGCCAAAAGAATGCTTCATTTCTTTTGTAACTTTAAATACCTTCTATGTCTGAAAATGGGATAAAATAGCACCAATTGTGAAGATGGATTAATGCTAATAAAATCTTTGGAAACCCTCATTTATGTTGATTGTATAAATATAAAGTTATGACTAATAAGAACTCAAGTGTACTCTGGAAGAACAACTTGAGACTTTCAGTTCCTTATTGCAAATAATTGCTCATATTATTTGTCTTGTGTTATTTGTTCTGACTGGCTTTAGTCTTTGAAATTATCCATTTTATCCAGAATTTATTTGCCAGGATTCTCTTTAAAATTCAAATGTGCTATAATTGTCATCATTTATTTAAACAGTTTACTTTTTCCATTAACAAAGAAAATATGGACTGATTTGGAAATAAAATTGGCTGATGATGAGTGAGCAGCCGGTGGGGAAGGGCAGGAAGAACAGCAAGTGCTATAAAGAAAAAGAAAGGCTTCATTGAGCCTCTATATGAAATGATTCTGGCCACTTCATTTTTAATCCTCACAGACATGTTGTCAGATAATCATCAGTTTCCAGTTTCAAAAATAATGGGGCTGGAGATGAAGACTAGGTAACTTGCCCCAGAGCTATGACATGTAAAGCCAGGTCCAGCTGACTCCAAGGCCTATGAGATGAGTAAACACAAGATTTTGACTTTTCTGCAGAGTCCTGCAGAGATGAGCAAGGACCATCTCCAATAAAATATGTGAAGTGGACAGAATTTTGATTCAATATCTCAAGGCTTTTTAATGCTTTATTTCCTGTACCATGCCCCCAATGTAAACATATCCGTTCTGACATTCACTCCAAGAGCCAGCAGAAATGCCTTCCCTGTCCTTCCTATTTCTTCCTGCCCTGTCCTCCACTATTCATTCATCTAATTGTTCATTCATTTATGTGTGCATTCATTCACCAAATATTGAGTGTTTATGTGCTAAAGACTGTTTTGGCACTGAGGCTACAAATGTGAACTAAAAGAACCCCGTCCTTGCCTTCATGGAATTACCTCCTAATAGGATCTGAGAACAACTTTATGGAGATACTCTAATTACACAAATAATAAATATTTAAATTACAATCACCCCATTCTCCCCATCTCCATCATCAACCCAGTCAGTGTCATCTCTCAGGAAACAATCTGAAAACTCAAGTCAGATGTAAATCTCTAAATTTTATCCAACCACATTTTCATAAGAGTCTAGATACCACTTGAAAGTGCCAAGGGTAAAGGGCGGGGTGGGGAGGAGGGAAAGGAGAAGCACAGCTGAGGAGGAGCCTCTAGAGTAGGGCAAGAAAGGCAGTACTAATCAAAGGAGCAAAAAGTGATAGAAAATGCATGGATAATTGGTCAGGGATGAAAGAAAAAGGCAGAAATAGAGATCACCTAGAGAAGTGGTTTAAGGAAGAGTCCTGATTGGCAAAGTGAGCTATGTAACATCTGTCTCTCTGCAAGACTCTAAGCCCCTTGAGGGAGGAATTGGGCCTTTTTACCATTTCCATGTGCATCATCGCCATGTCACCTAGCATTCTGTCTTGCACACAGTCTGCATTCCATAATATTTGCTGAATGAAGGAAGAAAGGAAGGGAGAAATCCAACATATTGGCCTAATCTGACTTATTAATTTTAAATACTACATGATGATAACCTATAGGCAAGTTGTTAAGTGCATATAGCTTCATGCCTTCTGACCATGCCATAGCAGCAGTGACATGAGGGATCTGCTTGTGGCTTTCATCTCTTTGGCCTATTTTCTGTGATAATGACAAAGTCCCTGAATTAGCCAGTGCTAAGATTTTTTTTTTTTTTCAGTGCTAAGATTTTTTAGCCATGGACTCAGCAGAGGAACATGAATGTCTATCATATGTAGGTTTCATAAAGCCCATGTCTGACACAGGTACCTGTTGACCCTCTACACTGATTTCTCAGAACTTTCATCTGCCCAGCTGGATACGGTACATTTAAATCAGGCTGACCCACTCAAGGGCACACAAGCCTTCCTGGAAGTAATCCCTTTGGTACTCTCCCCTTTCCAACAGCCTCTACTTCCCAGTGCTAATCCAGTACACCCCTGAGTTCTGACCTTTTTACTTGGCCTCTTTTCTCAAGCCCCATGCTCAAGCATTGCATAGCACATAATTCAACTCTCATCCTTGGACTGTAGTACTCTCCTGAACTTGCCCTTCAGTTCTTCCTGCTCTTGGTAGCTCTGGATAATCCGATAATGTATAACCCAGGGCCTATTCCTGGAACTGCATTTCAGCCGTTGTGACCTGATATCCTGCTCCGACCTACTCTAACTCCTCAGGAAGAGGAATTAAACTCTCACATGCCTAGGCCTCTTTGAATTTCCTGCCTATGTGGATGAATAGCCTGAATCTTGAATTTTCTTTGGATTCTACTGTTGGATTCTCTCACCATGTATTAAGCTTATCCCTGCCTTTGTGCTCAAATGTTCACTTTTTCACCTTGCTCCCTTTATCTCCTCAGGTTTGCCTTAACTGTTAGGTCAGCTTGAGAACAGGTGTCTGGCTTTTCTCAGTCAGAATTTTTCACCACCATGGAGTTCCTCTGCCTATTAAACTTTCTGCCTTCACACCTTATGAAAATATCTGGAAAACCAATTGACTCTCAAGTTGAGTAGAGTTGGCCAATAGGATTTCTTGTACCTAAGAATTTCAGACTTCCCTCGTCTATTCAGAAGTATTTAAGAAAACTTCAGATCAACCAAAGCAACATCTTTAGAAAATCTCTTAGATCTTGAGGATTCAACCTAATCCTCCCAGGAAAAATTTAGCAAAATATACAGAGTAGTTTCTACCATTTTAGAAGAATATGAATATGAGGCTTTAGCCTTAGAAAAGTGCTTGATAACTAGAGAAAGAAAGAGAAGCCATGTGCTGTCTCTTCTCTCAGATGGTATCTTGTGATCCTCAGATTAAAAAAAGATATAAGAGAAATACCAGAAATTATCTCTTTCATGACTTTCAGTGTTAGTGAGTTGAATGTTGGCCTGAATGTCTTTAACATCATTGTTGTCACTTCTCTCTCTCCGGGGATGCAGGAAATGGAAAAGAATTGACTCAGTGCAGCTGTTACTTATTTCAGTGAGACTGGTACAAATTTATCAAGGTGCAAAAATGTCTTCTAGTCCTAACTGGCATCAGAATTAAGATGTCTAAATACTTACTTGAAGGACTTTATCAATTAAGACATATTTGCTTAAAAAAGAAAAAGAAGTAAATGCAAATTTATCCAAAAGAATCTTTTATTTTGAATTCCAGAGTATCATCGTGCCAGTGGACAAGTTACCATTTCTTCAATATATATCCATATATATATATATATATATATTTCTTTATTGCCTAAGGGGAATGTTATGTCTCCTTTTCCATTGAATAAATGCATATTTGGTCGTGTTTATATAAGAACAGAAGAACTTTGGGGCAGAACAAAAGGAGAGACTCAAGGACAAGTGTGACTTTCTGACTTAAGATTTACAGTCTCTCCTTGATGTGGAGACAGTCATGCACGTAAATCTTTGAGCACTAAGAAGTGAATCTATTCCCTATGCTCTGTGTTGGGGGGTGGGGGGGAAGAGAGCTCAGCAAGAACAGATGTGGCCATTCGCTCAGTTACACAGTGAAAACAAGTAATTGCCATGGCAACTGGAGGATATCATGGGGTACACAAACTGACCTCTAAGACTCAGCGTGCTTTATGCTATAAGAATTGCATATGTATACTTGCTTGTGATGTAGATTTCCTTCCTATGTGAGAGTACTACAGCGTTAAAATACTAATTTTTTCCTGCCTCTAGTACCCTCTAGTTTTATTTTGATCTGAACCTGAACACACTGGAAAGAACATATAGTACTTGATGTCAGAACTACAAAATATACTATTAAAAGATGTAAATAAATGGTGAACTACCATAAAAAGATGAAAGGACACCTACTTACAAAGAACTCAGAATAAAAAGCTCAGGTTATGCTTGAGAACGTTTCAGCTCCCCTTTAAAATAGGTACACATCGATCCAAGGTGTATTCTTAGTTGTATTTGTTTAATCTCTGTACCAACCACAGGTTATTTCAGCTAGAAAAGCAACAACAAAACTGAATGGATAAATTGATTCCTGTAGCAAATGGATGTATATGTATTGTGTAGATGCACTAAAGGTAAAAGTAAGTAGTTAAGCATATGCAATGTTTACTGCTCTTCCTGTTATAGGAATTTGTTGTAAACATATGACAAACATAATTACACTGTAATTATTCTGTGGTCAACATTCTCCATATTATGAACAATATTTAAAACTTAACTTTTGTACATGGAAACCTGGGATTAGTTCAGCTTTACTAGAGAATTTCTCTAAATGAGAGAACAGTTTTCTAGGAGCTGAAATTGGTAACACTTCTGCAAGTTAGATTTATTTCCAGTCCCTGCCACCTGCTGAGTGGAGTTGCCAGGAAGAGCAATGATGTGGCGTGTGTGCCCTTCTCACTTGTTTAAAGAGCCTAATTGAATCACGTTCTTACCTTCCCCCATTACAAAGAAAGTTGGTATTATCGAAAATCTGAGAACTGACTGTCCAATGTTACTCATTTCTGGAATGAAAGGAAATATGCTAATTAGGAATATCATTAACTTTAACTCTGCAAAGTGAAATTCATCTATTTGCTCTTGGAGCTTCTTTGACTGTGGTTCAGTGGAAACTACCCCAAACTAGTAATAAATAGGCATTGATTCTGGCTGCATGTCCCCATGGATACTGGGTTTTTGGTCACTACATTTTCTGGATTTTAGTTCCAGCCTGTGTAAAGCAAGAAAAAGATGATCTCTAAGGGTCCTTTCAGTGCCAAAACATAGAAACTTTGGGAAACTAGTCGTTAATCAGTACCATATACTTCCATATCTTTTAAGAATTCAAAGCTCATTGATGTCATTGATCAAAGAAGCATAATAATTACAATTATTCCCAATGAGGTCAGTTTTCCAAATACATTTTTCCTAAAAGTTAAATATTACTTCTCAACTTGAATATTAAATTAGAGTTGTAAGTCAAGGAGAATTGGAACACAAATTATTGATATTATACTTCTTGGTCAATCAGAAGAGATATTATAATTAACATTTTTAATAATTAACAAGTTTTATATATATAATCAAAGTTAAAAGTTAAGCAACATACTAAAAGATATTTGCAACATATTAAATAAAGATACTATTTAAATCTATAATACTTAAATAACTCATGCAGATAAACAAGAAAAAGACTAAAGATGCAACAAAACATAAACAAGATATGAATAGGGAAGTCACAAAAGAGAAAGTCTGAGTATCAGAAACAGTGCAACGAATACCGTAAGAAAATCTCTCACTCATTATGCTGATAAATGTTATATGTCTACCATCATTATATATTGACTAATAAATAAGGAAACTGAAACTTCATTCAGAGCTTGTGGAAGCGTGCATTGGTATAATCACGTTGTTCAACACTTTAAGGGAATCTAGTCACGTTGGAAATATCCATACCCTACAACACAACAAGTGTCATGATGTCTATCTTAATAGAAAAATACCTCCAACAAGGTCATAAAGAGACATATACAAAGTTGTTCACTGAAAAATTGTCTATAACAGCAAAAAAAAATGGCTGTCAGTACAGAAATGGGTTTAAAAATGTAGACGATTAGCAGAATGGAATAGTGTACAGTAGTGAATTAAATAAAACAAGTCTATACTTCGGCGATTAAATAATAGCCATTTATATAAAATTTTTGAAACAGCTACAAATTGTATTTTTTTCATTGATGCACATATATATATGTTGAAATACAAAATAAGAACTGATAGAACATATATCAAATTTATAATAGTGAAGAGTGGAAGGAATGGGTATGGTGGACAATGCAAATTTTTTTGACAATGGAAATTTTAATTATACTTATAATTTTTCTTTTATTAAAATTTATGAAGCAAATAACACAAAATGCTAGTATTTATTAATTTCTATATGTAATTGTCTATGATATTTCTGTGTACTTTTCTCTATTTTCAATTTTTTCAAAAATTTTGGAAATATGTGGTATATAAGAACATCTAAGTACTTATGTACTTTGAAGTAAGTATGAATATTTAGGAATCTAAAAATATACTTGATTGAATCAGTCATAGAATCTATGCTAAATTCTTATGTATTTGTTGATACTACTAGTTTTTGACCATACAAGTGACAACAAAAACTAACTGAACACACTGCCCCTTTACTTAATTTAATGCAGGATAGAATGAGTTCATTCAACAAAATTAATGAGAACTGAGCATTAGCATGAAATACAAAATCTAAAGAATGCCAAGAAAGTGTCAGAATTCTCAACTGCACTGAGATGGGAGAGGAGCTATAGGATAATCTTCCACATATTTGCACATTAAAAAGAGCACCTACAACCTGAGGGACCAAAGAATTAGTGTTCTCATAAATGAATATTTCAGATTTTTATAGTATTTCAAACTTAAAGAACTGATAGATGTGTGACATTTGCATTGTCTAAGAAAATGTAGAGAGAAACATTGCGATCCTTTGTAGGGTATTCGGATATTAAAACAGCAAATGTTAAAGCTGTAATTTATATATTAAAATGGTGAAAATTATAGCATTTCTTGGATGTTATGCCCTTCAAAATAATCTGAATAATGTACCTTTATAAAGCAAGGAAACAATTACCTGTACTTTGTGAAGAATGATAAACAAAATGACAAGAGGTGGGTGGAAACCCAGGAAGATAGCTTTAAACATTTCTGGCTTTAAGAACTTACCTTCAAAACGTTATAAACCATTAAGTAAGCAAGGGGGGGAAAGTCCAGCAGATCCTGTCAATAGGGCAAAGTTTTTACTTTCCTGATTATCTGAAACCAGAACCAATAATCTTATTTATAATCTCAGTAAGAGTTTCTCTGAATGAGTAGTCCATTTACAAAAAGTGTACTTATCTGTGAAGGAGCCTGTTTTCAAATATGGATCTTAAAAGAGTAAATATAAGGTTTCCATAATTGGAGGCAGCCTGTGTGTAACAGAGGAACCAGGATAAAACTCAGAGAGCAAAAATTAGTAGGGTTAGAAAAAGAGAAGCTGGGAGATAAAAATTAAGTTGGGATAAAATAGAGAGAGGTGGATTGGGAAAGAATCCAAGCAGGGAATAAACAAGTAAAATATCTGGGAAAAGAGAAAGGAAAAAAGGTCCAATAAAACTGGGCTTTGTTGACTTTATAAGTAATTGTGGAAACTGTCTTGTCTTAAACGGATGTAGCTACTATTTGGTAAGAGCCCGATCTTCAGCTAATCACCCGTGCAGTGGAGTACTTTTTTCTCCAAATACTTGGGAGCTAGTGAGTTAAACTACATTCTGAAGAATAGGAAAAAGAGGATTCACTGTTCATTATAGGAGTTAAATTTAGTCTAAAGAGACACCCCTCACATAAAAGTGTTAGGCCAGGGATTCAAGCAGAAATTTCTGTAAGGATACTCTCACCCTTTATTAGCTACAAAATAAACATCTCTCTAAAAGCCCTACAATTCAAATCTACTTGTGCTGTGTTTAAAATAGAATTAAATGTAGTTGAAGTAGTTCAGAAGCCTTAGAGGATTCAGGTAACTTTTTCACAAAAGAATGAGTTTATTCCATCATAGAAGTTAACAGCAAAAGGTAAATAATATTTGAAGATTTTGGTTAACATAGGAGAAAAAAATCATTCCAGATAAGGAAAGAATGTCAAGAAATAAAATTGCCTATATCTCTTTCTATAATTTTATTCATTAAACCAATAGGGGGAAAAAGTCCTTCCACGTTAAAGTTACTTGTTCTAAGACAGTGATTTTTCAAACTTGAGCCTGCATCAACAACAACTGGAGAGCTTATTAAAACACAGATTCCTGGGCATCCCTGGTGGCACAGTGGTTGAGAGTCCGCCTGCCGATGCAGGGGACACAGGTTCGTGCCCCAGTCCGGGAGGCTGCCACATGCCGCGGAGCGGCTGGGCCCGAGAGCCATGGCCGCTGAGCCTGCGCGTCCGGAGCCTGTGCTCCGCAATGGGAGGGGCCACGGCAGTGAGAGGCCCTCGCATCGCAACATAGATTCCTGGGTTCCACCCCTCGAATTTCTTTTTTCTTTTTTTTCTTTTGTATGCTTTTATTTATTTTATATATTTTTAAAATTTTTTAACATCTTTATTGGGGTATAACTATTTTACAATGGTGTGTTAGCTTCTGCTTTACAACAAAGTGAATCAGTTATACGTATACATATGTTCCCATATCTCTTCCCTCTTGCGTCTCCCTCAAACCCTCCCTATCCCACCCCTCTAGGTGGTCACAAAGCACAGAGCTGATCTCCCAGTGCTATGCGGCTGCTTCCCTCTAAGCTATCTATTTTACATTTGGTAGTGTATATATGTCCATGCCACTCTCTCACTTCGTCACAGCTTACCCTTCCCCCTCCCCATATCCTCAGGTCCATGCTCTAGTAGGTCTGTGTTTTATTCCCGTCCTACCACTAATCTCTTCATGACATTTTTTTTCTTAGAGTCCATATATATGTGTTAGCATACGGTATTTGTTTTTCTCCTTCTGACTTACTTCACTCTGTATGACAGACTCCAGGTCTATCCACCCCTCGAATTTCTAATGCAGTAGATGCCGGGTGGGTGGAGAATCTATTCCCATGTGCTGCTGCTTCTGCTCCAGGGACCTCACTTTGAAAACCATTGATGTATGAGATGCACATAGTTAATTAAACATGGTCAATTTTGTAATGGAAATTCTAAGAATTTTACCTACATATATTAACAGAATTTTGTTTTTTCTGTTTCCAGCCTTCTACTTTTTGGTGGTGATGGTGCAGGGAACCAGAGGGACACCTAGAGAGAATATCTGAAGAGTAAGATAATTCTCCTCTTTGAAGTTTATTTCTCAATAATTTAACACAAAACATTTTACATTTCCCTGGTCTTAAACTGGTTATGGATTAGGTGAAAAATATCAAGTGATCCAGGTAAAATACAAAATCTAAATCGAAAAGTATATTCTCCACTACCCCTTCTCCAAATGCTACCCTTCAGACCCTTGGAAATTAATGGCGACTTTCAACCAGTAATGTGCTGGGGCTGAATCACATCGGCCCATGAGATCTGATTGTGCACATCTCTTCCCAACTCTGAGTTCAGTGATAACCATGTCAGAAGTTTGAAATTGGCCATGGTGAGAGTATTTACAGAACAGAGATGGCAAACCGTACAAATCAGGATTTCTGGTTTCCTAGAGAGCCAATAAACATTTGCCAGCACAGGACTTCTTCCAACTCAACACAATAGTACAGCATGTATTTGTGGCAAGTCAACAAGTTTCTGGACTGATTGTCCAGAGGGTGTCCCTGTTCCTTATCTGTGTTCAAAAGAGTTCATACTATTTGGCAAAAGTACATAGGCACTCCAACTAATGCACTGCTGAGCCCTGCCCAGCGGTGCTGGAAATACCAGGAAAACTCTCCCCTGAAGCATTTGTCGATTCAGCAAAGGGTTGGTAGACTATCTAAATTAAAGAAGCCAATGCCAGATGTTTATTTTATGTGTGTAGCAACAATTTATCCCCAGACCATTTAATGAATCAACTTTATTTTACACAGAAGCACTTCAGTTTATAGGAAAAGCTCAGCAATACCAGCAATATGATCTTATGTCCTTAATCTCTTTTAGATCCTTTGTTTTCCTATCTTTAAAACAGAAAAAAATCCCTTCTTTGTTTATCTTGAAGATTTGTTGTAGGAATCAAGTGATAATATACGTAAAATGTTATGTAAACTTTAAATCAATATGCAGATATTTATTGTGAGAGGTATTTCTTAAAAGTAGGAAAGATAGCCATGCAATTCCTCTTAATTCTAATTGTCATTTTGAAAACAATACAAGTATTCCTATAGGTAATATAAGTAAAAAATACTGCTGTTTCTACTTTACTATTTGGATACATCCATTTTTAAAGTTACATAGTAACATCATGTACTAATTATATATGGTTTATGTGAAATCATCCTGGATCAAAATAGAAATAGATAAAATAAATTTATTAATCCAATTTTCACAGAGATAAGACATAGAAGGAAGGGATTAATGACAGGAGTGACATTTTCAACTTGAAGGATTTCAGAATACTTTGTAAACAAGAAAATTACTCACACCTTACAGTATTTATTGTGTCTATTCTCTTCCAACTTGCCTCATTCAATGAAATAAGCCACTTACTTAACTTCCTAGTGCACTTGATTATATTAACTCTAAAATATCTTGTTAGAGGTAATTTAGCCAACAAAAAAGCTCAATATTGTATTCATTAACAACCATTTAGTCAAAGAGACTGTGGTGGATTTACCCATAGGCTCGTCCAGAATGTGTAGTAAAAGTTCGAATACAGAGCAGTAAATTGATTAGGGGATGAGGGAAAGAAATCTGTTTTTAAAACCTGAATCACCTAGCCAATTAGCATAAAGTCAGGCTGTGGATATGACTTTTGCAGTCAAACGATTCTTAATTCAATTTGCCAAAAGACAATTTTGCCTAAGGCTCTGAATTTACAGCTATACTCTGTATTCTGAATTTACAGCTACACTCAAATATAATTCAAATAGTGGAGATGTATGTTTTCTTTTAAACTACCACATGAATGATTCTATATGAAAGGCATAATTATGACAAGGAAGTTTCAGAAATAAAGTGAATAATTGCTCTGATACTTCTAGACAGTCACTATGATGCTATCGACGGTTCTTTATATATTAGGGATACTAGCCTTTACCTATGCTGTACATTTAAATTTTTCTCCAGTTTGTCGTTTTTTCTTTTTCTTTTTTCTTTTTTTACATTTGCTTTATTATGTTTCCATCATTCAAAAGTTTGGCTTTTTCTAGTATAGTAGAAATCAGCAATTTTTCAATATTACATCTGGATTTTGAGTCATATTTAGAAAGCCTTTTCTACATCCAGGTTTTTGAGGAACTTACACATCTTGTCTTTTTCTATTTGTATGCATTTTTTATATGTAAGTCCCTGACCCATTTGGAGTTTTTTCTCAGTGTCTGACATGGCTCATCATCTCCATCCTTTTTAAAATGGCTAGCCAATGATCTCAGCACCATTTAAGAAAAAGCCTATCTTTGCCCAGTGATTTGTGATGCCGTCTTTATTATGTACTTAATTTCCATATGTAACTTGGTCTGTTTCTCAAATTTCTGTTATCCACTGGTCTATATTTATGGGCCAATACTATACTGCTTTCATTATAGAGGCTATTTTATGTTTTAATATTTTGTGAGTCTGTTATAGTTTCTCTTTTTCTATTTTTTCCTAGTTATCTTGAATCATTATTTTTTCACATGAAATTTAATATCAAGTTTCTAGCTGCATAAAACTAGTTTATTGGTACTTTATTGAACTGTATAAGATTTACAAATTACTTTTGGGAGAACAGACATCTTTATGATGTTGACTTCTGTTGAAGAACAGGAATGTACAAATCGGTACACATCTACATTTGTGTCTTTTAGGAATATTTCAAGCTTTTCTTCATGTTGGTTTTGCTCATTTTCTAAGTTAATTTCCAAGTATTTTAATTTTCTTTAATGATTGAAAATGAGGTGTTCGCTAACATTTTATTTTCTAATTGGTTATTAACATGTATGAAAATTACTGATTTTTGAATATCATTTGTATACCCTGCTACCTTCCTCATTTTTTTTGTTTGACAATATTATAATTGATTCTCTCATGTTTTCTAGGTGTACTATTTTATCTTTTGCTAATAGAGAATTATTACTTCTTTTCTAATTCAGATGTCTCTAATTGATTTCTTTTATCAAATTGCCTCAGGTAATACCTCCAGTACAGTGCTAAATAACTAAATAATAGAGAGGCAATAGAGGGGAGAGTGGGACTATTTCTCTTCTCCTAACATATACCTATATCTATATTTATATAAATCACCAACCTTGCATTCCTGAAATGAATATCACTTACTTTTCATTATATAGTGGGTAATGAATATTCTATTTACTGGTTTGTAACTTTTTGTGCTATCTTTATTTGGTTTAATTATTGATTTTAAACTAGCTTCAAAAAACAGTTGGGGCATTTTTCTTCCTTTACTCCAATCAAAACGTTTTATTTTGCGTTGTGATTATCTGTTCTTTAGAGGTTTGTAGGTTTCTTTTGGCAAACTAACTGGGCCTGGTGCTTTATTGTAGAGTAGTTCCTGAGTAACTTTTTTTTTTTTTTTTTTTTATGGTACGCGGGCCTCTCACTGTTGTGGCCTCTCCCGTTGCAGAGCACAGACTCCGGACGCACATGTTCAGCAGCCGTGGCTCACGGGCCCAGCCGCTCCGCAGGCACGTGGTATCCTCCCGGACCGGGGCACGGACCCGCGTCCCCTGCATCGGCAGGCGGATTCTCAACCACTGCGCCACCAGGGAAGCCCCTTAGTAACTTTTAAGACTTCCTCTACAGAAATTAATGTTCTAAGCTTTTTATCTCTAAAAGATCAGTTTTGGTAAAAGTTATTTTCCTAAATGTACTAACTTACACTAGGCTTTTAAATTTATTTGCATAGAGGTTTTTAAAGTAGCCTCTTCAATATTCCTTTAAATAGTTCTTCTGTTTCAATGTTGTTACCTTTATGCCATTTCTTACTTTGTACGTCTGTGTTTTCTTCACTTTCTTTATTAATTAGGTAGAAGTTCATTAAATTAGGTAAATATTCTGTTGTTTTTTCAAAGAACCACTATATTTATTATAGTTAAAGCTATCACTTTTTGTGCTTTATCACATTAAGTTCTTTTTAGAAAATACACTTTATTAAGGTATGATTGACATACAAAAGGAGTACCTATTTAATACATACAAGTTAATGATTTGGAGATGCATATACACAATGAAACCATCACAATCTTTGTCATAAATATATCCATCACCTGTATAAAATTCCTCTTGCCCTCTTTATTTGTTGTTATTATTATTTTTGTGATAAAAGCACTTAACATAAGGTATACCCTTTAAGCAAATTTTTAAGTTGTAAGAAATTAATAGACAGAAACCTCAGTTAAATAGAGTTCAGATCAGAAGAGATCTGAAAGGGGAGATCAGAAAGGGGGAGCTCTCACATTCTGAGATGATAACAGAGCCCAACAGGAAGAAGAAAGACTCTCCTCCTTCCTGGCAAGGATTCGGCCAATGAAAAGCCATGGACTCTTTATTTACTATTGTCAGCCCAACTTCCTTTTACCCTCTATAAAAGTGTTCTCCTTCCCTTGCTGTGTGGCAACTAACATGTAGCTTGTCATCATTGCAGGTCCCAAATTGTATTCAATAATTCTCTGCTGATCCCAGATAAACTCATCTTTGCTAGAGAAATATCTGGCAGGCTGTTGGTTTTAGGTCAACATTTGGTGGCCCCTGCAAGGACAGGGGAAGACCCCCAACAACGCCAAGACCAGTGAGCAAACAGGTGTGGTACTCAAAATTGAGCCCACTGTTGCTCACCACTTTTCTCTTTGACCCTGGATTTCGTAGGTAGCTCTTTCTTTTGGATCCAAGCTCCACCCTCTTTGCTTCTGGAGCTCTCCAAGTTTTATTTGGGATCTATTGTAAGGTTTTATCTTTCTAGTTAAGGTCTTGTTCCATATGCAAGTATTCATTTGGCACATTAGTCTGATTTTGAGGTCAGTCTGTTGCAATCAATGCTGGCTGAAAATGCCTTTTTTGCTCTTTGCTTCTGGAGCAGGGGCTGCTTCTCTGAATCTGTGCCAGTTTTTCAGCCTTTGGCCTATTCTTTTGGAAGGAGCTGTTCTCTGGAAACTGGCTAAAAAAGCCTTTGGCCTGACTTCTCCCAGACCAAGCTGTCTCTTTAGAACTGGCTGGGATTAGCTTGTTTGAATTGAGCTGTTTGAGCTGCTGTTTGAGCTATTTGAAAATTGTTCTTTACTCTAGAGAAAAACCTCTGAGAAAAGAGATCACAGTTATATAAATATTTTAAGGGTGCCCCCCTACAGGGACTTGGCCGATTTTATTTTTAAAAGCCACAGTCCTTCCTGATGTGCATTTCTAACAAAATGGACCAAGGAGACCAAAGGCAATTTAGAATATCAATGGCCATTATGGGAAACTTTTGAAGTCCCCAAACTTAATTTCCTTAAAACCAAATTGGACTATAGTAGCTCAAAAATTTCCAGAACTGAGTAGGATGCTTATTTCAATTGATATTTTGAGGCTTTCCAATCAGGAATCTAAAATTGCCTCACTTCAAGAGAAGATTTTAAGGTTAACTGAGGCAAACAAACTATTAGAGGAAGATAAAATGGATCCTGTCTTGTTTCTCTTCCTTGGCTCCTTGACGTCAGTCACCTCTGGCACCATCTTTCTCCTTCCCTCTACACTATCTACACACTCTCTCTGCCCTCAGTTTCCCTAATCAAATTTTCCTATCAAACTTCTGCTTTTCTCTGAAACTCTTTCCACTCCCTTTTCCTCTGAACTTGTCAGAACCTGTCCCTTTAAAATTAAGCTTTATGAGGATCCAGGGGGGAAACCCTTATTTTCTTATATTCCCTGGACTAAAGTTGAACTGTGAGTCATAGTCAAAGATTTTCCCAAAGTAACTGAAGATCCTCACAGATCTGATGAGGATTTTCATATAGTCATTCAAATTTATCAGTCTGGTTTCTCTGACTTATATCAGCTAGTTCATATACTTGTTGATGAATGTCAGGCCCAACATTGGATGACAACTGCTAATTGGGAAAATCCTGAAAGGCCTCTAAAATTACCACCGGGAGACCAGCCCACAAATTATTATATGATCACTCCAGTATCTCTAGGCAACTTCATCAAGCAATTCCCAGGGCTTTTCAAAAGTCTGTTGATTGGAACAAAATTCAGGCTCGCATGCAAAAATCTGATGAACCTGTTCATGAATATTACAATCCACTTCAGACTGTTTTTAAAGAAAATTTTGGTCTTTCTGCAGATGTTGATTCCACCTGGGTAGCTTTTAATTGTTATGTTTATTAATGGGCTGAATCATGACCTTTCCCTTCTAGTACAAAAAACCAGGATGGTATGGGAAACTGTGTGTACTCCAGATTTAGTTAATCTGGCAAATGAGCTCTCGCCCACTCTAGATGATTTATCTCAAAGGAAGACCACTAGAATACTTAATCATCAACTCCAGCAAATGAAGGCTCATAAATGAAACCAAAACCCTCCTAGTTTCTGCTATCATTGCAAAGAGCCAGGACATTGGAAAAGAGATTGTTACAAATTTAAGCACTTTAGTCACATTTAGCCCCCTAACTAGCCTTTCCAGCGTCCTCCCTATTCTCAATGATATGGCTCTGAAAAACTACAGGAGCTTTTCCCAACCTTCCTTCTTAATAGGTTTACAGAAACGTTTCTCCAGATTAGGGATGAATCTCTTTCAGTCCTAATGGACATCAGAGCCACACTCTCGGTGCTCAACCCCACTGCTATAATGCAGCCCCTACCTCAGAATGAAACAGTTCAAATAGTTCAAATGAACTTCAAGATGTTCCTGTCTCTAATCCTATTCCTATTTTTTTAGGCCCTTTGAGAGATACACATTCTTTTCTCCGTAGTTTCTCCACCCTTATCCCTTTACTAGGCCAATAATTCTTAGGGAATTATCATACTGGAATTTATCTCAAAAGGGGGCAGTAATTCTAGAAATTGACAATAGTCATCAAAGTAAGCAACCAAGTGAATGAAATGAACCCTTGACATATTTTATTTGTTCCATCTCTGATGATACTAGAACAGTTTCTGGAAACACTGATCATTTGTCCCTATTAAATTAGCTACCATTTTTCTTATGGGCAAAATATCTAACTGATACTGGCAAAATTCACAGAGCATCTCCCATCAAGATTCAAGTAGATCCCTCAAAACCTATTCCCCAAATTAATCAATACCCTGTAGGCAAAGAAGCCCATTATAGAAGATTACAAGGGTCAAGGCCTCATTATCCCTTGTACTGGTCCTTGTAATTATCCTCTTTTACTGGTGAGAAAACCTAAGGGCTGAGGGTGGAGGTTTGTCCAGGACTTTCGAGCAATAACATTATTATCCCTCAACACCCTATTTGTCCTAAACCTCATACATTACTAACATCCATGGGAATTACCGGAAGTAAATTCTTTACTGTAATTGATTATGCAATGCATTCTTTAATATTCCAGTTGAGAAAGCTAACCAATACTTTTTTGCCTTCACTTGGGAAGAAAAACAATTCATCTAAACAGTAATGCTTCAGGGTTTTACTGAGAGTTCTTTTTATTTCTTGCAAATCCTGAAGGCTGATATGGATGATATAAAGTTCCCCAGTACCTCTGCTTTCTTGCAACATGTGGATGATTTGGTTCTTTGCTCTCCTTTTCAAGCCTCATCACAGGAAGACAGCATCCACTTGCTAAAGCTTTTAGCCTTAAAGGGACCTAAGGTCATCAAAGAAAAATTGCAGTTTGATCAAACCCAGTTTCAATATTTAGAGCACCTGTTATCAGAACAAGGGCTACACCTGGATCCAGATAGACTTCACGGTGTCCTAAGTTTCCTAAAACTCAAAGCTAAGCACCAAGTGTGAGGTTTTCTCAGACTAGTTGGTTATTGCTGAAATTGGATTTCAAATTTTTCTCTTATGGCCAAACCTCTGTATGTTTTATTAAATAAAAACAACCCCGACCCAATTTTATGGGTTACTGTGTCTAACACTCTCAAGCCTCTGGTTTAGTTGAATTCACCAACAGCATTATTAAGACTCACTTGGCAAAATTTGTAGAGGCCCTCCAAATACCTCCAAAGCATTGTCACTGGTCCTTCTAAATCTCAAATCCACCACTTTGGGAACTCCTAATCTCTCACCCTTGGAGACAGTCACAGGATGCCCAATGCACTTGGCTCCTGCCTCTTTTGAAATACAACCAACAAAAGGAGAGATAACTCCAATATTGCAAAGGCCTAATTGCTTCTATTAAAAATAACCACTTTTTTGTAGAACAATCTTTTCATAGTTTGCTCTCAGGAGATGAAGACCCTAAGCATCACACCTTTCAAATTAGAGATTTAATCTATTGGAAAAGCTAATTCCAGAAGAACACTACTCAACCTCACTGAAAATGTCCTTATTAGATATTCCTAACCAACTCTTGTGCCTCCAAACTCCAAAGTATAAATTCTTGGATTCACGTGACATACCTAAAGAAGATGCTGAAGGCTGTCTGGATCTGCACATCATCTAGTGACCTAAAAATAAAGATTTCCCAGAATTAAAGTAGAGGACATCTGATGAGAAAGCTCTCTCAAGACAATTGGACCAGGACTGTTGGAATTTTATTGCCAAACCTTTGATGATGCCGAAACATTTCAGGGGATCTCCATTGTTTATGATCTTGATGACATGTAGAGTTTGGACCAAAAAATGCCTGAGTATTCTCCTTCCCACGCCACCTTGTTACTCAAATGTGACCTCACTAGGTTTCCAATCTGTGCACTTTCCCTCCAAGGTGAGACACAACACACAGGAAAGGTCTTTCCTGGTATTGGGAGAAAAAGTCACCAAAAATAGAAAACCTGACACTCTTGATGCTTTCAGGAAAAAGATCTTGATCAAACGGGGGGAGAATAAAAAATTAATAAACAGAAACTTCAATTAAATAGAGTTGGGAGACCAGAAGAGGGAGCTTTCATGCCCTGTAAAGGCCCCAACAGGAAGATAAAAAGTCTTCTTACCTGACAAGGACTTAACCAATAAAAAAACATGGATTAGAGGAGACCTTCAAGATGGTGGAGGAGTAAGACATGGAGATCACTTTCCTCCCCACAAATACATCAGAAATACATCCACATGTGGAACATCTCCTACAGATCACCTACTGAACACTGGCAGAAGACCTCAGACTTCCCAAAAGATATATTTATTTTTTATACTTTTTCTCTTTTTGTGAGTGTGTATGTGTATGCTTCTTTATGTGATTTTCTCTGTATAGCTTTGATTTTAGCATTTGTCCTAGGGTTCTGTCTGTCCGTGTGTGTGTGTGTGTGTGTGTGTGTGTGTGTGTGTGTGTATAATTTTTAGCACTTACTATCATTGGTGGATTTGTTTTTTTGTTTGGTTACTCTCTTCTTTCTTTTATATTACTTTTTAATTTTTAATAATTTTTTATTTTTTATTTTAATAACTCTTATTTTATTGTACTTTTTCCTTCTTTCTTTCTCCCTTTTCTTCTGAATCGTGTGGCTGACACGATCTTGGTGCTCTAGCCGCTTATGAGTCCTGTGCCTCTGAGGAGGGAGAGCCAAGTTCAGGACATTGGTCCACCAGAAACTTCCCAGCTCCACGTAATATCAAATGGTGAAAGCTCTCCCAGAGATCACCATCTCAGTGCTAAGACCCAGCTCCACTCAACGACCAGTGAGCTACACTGCTGGACACCCTATGCCAAACAACTAGCAAGACAGGAGCACAAACCCAACCATTAGCAGAGAGGCTGCCTAAAATCATAAAAAGGTCAGAGACACACCAAAACACACTACTGGAGTTGGTCCTGCCCACCAGAAAGAAAAGATCCAGGTTCATCCACCAGAACACAGGCACCAGTCCCCTCCTCCAGGAAGCCTACACAACACACTGAACCAACCTTAGCCACTGGGGGCAGACACCAAAAACAAGGGGAACTACGAACCTGCAGCCTATGAAAAGGAGTCCCCAAACACAGTAAGTTAAGCAAAATGAGAAGACAGAGAAACACACAGCAGATGAAGGAGCAAGGTAAAAACCCACCAGACCAAACAAATGAAGAGGAAATAGGCAGTCTACCTGAAAAAGAATTCAGAATAATGATAGTAAAGATGATCCAAAATCTTGGAAACTGAATGGAGAAAATAAAAGAAATGTTTAACAAGGACCTAGAAGAACTAAAGAGCAAACAAACAATGATGAACAACACAATAAATGAAATTTAAAATTCCCTAGAAGGAATCAATAGCAGAATAACTGAGGCAGAAGAACAGATAAGTGACCTGGAAGATAAAAGAGTGGAAATAACTACCACAGAACAGAATAAAGAAAAAATAATAAAAAAGAATTGAGGACGGTCTCAGAGACATCTGGAACAACATTCAATGCACCAACATTTGAATTATAGGGGTCCCAGAAGAAGAAGAGAAAAAAAAAGGGGACTGAGAAAATATTTGAAGAGATTAGAGTTGAAAACTTCCTTAATATGGGAAAGGAAATAATCAAGTCCAGGAAGCTCAGAGAGTCCCATACAGGATAAATCCAAGGAGAAACGCACCAAGACACATATTAATCAAACTATCAAAAATTAAATACAAAGAAAAAGTATTAAAAGCAGCAAGGAAAAAACAATAATTAACATACAAGGGAATCCCCATAAGGTTAACAGCTGATCTTTCAGCAGAAACTCTGCAAGCCAGAAGGGAGCAGCAGGACATATTTAAAGTGATGAAAAGGAAAAACTTACAACCAAGATTACTCTACCCAGCAAGGACCTCATTCCGATTTGATGGGGAAATTGACACCTTTACAGACAAGCAAAAGCTAAGAGAACTTAGCACCAGCAAACCAGCTTTACAACAAATGTTAAAGGAACTTCTCTACACAGGAAAAATAGAGAAGGAAAAGGCCTACAATAACAAACCTAAAACGATAAAGAAAAGGGTAATAGGAATGTACATATTGATAATTACCTTAAATGTAAATGGAATAAATGCTCCAACCAAAAGACATAGACTGGCTGAAAGGATATAAAAGCAAGACCCATATATATGCTGTCTACAAGAGGCCCACTTCAGACCTAGGAAAACATACAGACTGAAAGTGAGGGATGGAAAAAAGATATTCTATGCAAATGGAAATCAAAAGAAAGCTGGAATAGCAATTCTCACATCAGACAAAATAGACTTTAAAATAAAGACTACTACAAGAGACAAGGACACTACGTAATGATCAACAGATCAATCCAAATAGAAGATATAATAATTGTAAATATTTATGCAGTCAACATAGGAGCACCTCAATACATAAGGCAAATGCTAACAGTCATAAAAGGGGAAATTGGCAGTAACACAATCACAGCAGGGGACTTTAACACCCCACTTTCACCAATGGACAGATCATCCAAAATGAAGTAAGAAAACACAGCTTTAAATGATACATGAAACAAGATGAACTTAACTGAAATTTATCGGACATTCCATCCAAAAACATCAGAACACACTTTCTTCTCAAGTACTTACAGAACATTCTCCAGGATAGATCATATCTTGGGTCACAAATCAAGCCTTGGTAAATTTAAGAAAATTGAAATCATACCAAGTATCTTTTCTGATCACAAGGCTATGAGACTAGATATCAATTACAGGAAAAAATCTGTACAAAATACAAACACATGGAGGCTAAACAATACACTACTAAATAACCAAGAGATCAGTGAAGAGATCAAAGAGGAAATAAAAAAATACCCAGAAACAAATGACAATGATAAAACAACAACCCAAAACCTATGCAATGCTGCAAAAGCAGTTCTAAGAGGGAAGTATATAGCAAAACAATCCTACCTCAAGAAACAAGAAACATCACAAATAAACAAAACTAACCTTATACTTAAAGCAATTAGAGAAAGAAGAACAAAAAAAAACCCCCAAGTTAGCTGAAGGATAGAAATAATAAACATCAGATCAGAAATAAATGAAAAAGACATGAAGTAAACAAGAGCGAAGATCAATAAAACTAAAAGCTGTTTCTTTGAGAAGATAAATTGATAAACCATTAGCCAGACTCATCAAGAAAAAAAGGGAGAAGACTCAGATCAATAGAATTAGAAATGAAAAAGGAGAAGTAGCAGCTGACACTGCAGAAATACAAAGGATCATGAGCAATTACTATAAGCAACAATAAACCAATAAAATGGACAACATGGAATAAATGGACAAATTCTTAGAAAAGCACAACCTTCTGAGACTGAACCAGGAAGAAATAGAAAATATAAACAGACCAATCACAAGCACTGAAATTGAGATTGTGATTAAAAATTTTACAACAAACAAAAGCCCAGGACCAGATGGCTTCACAAGAGAATTCTATCAAACATTTAGAGAAGAGCTAAAACCTATCCTTCTCAAACTCTTCCAAAATATAGCAGAGGGAGGAACCCTCCAAAACTCGTTCTACAAGGCCACCATCAGCCTGATATCAAAACCAGACAAAGATGCCACAAAGAAAGAAAACTACAGGCCAATATCACTGATGAACATAGATGCAACAATCCTCAACAGAATACTAGCAAAGAGAATCCAATTGCACATTAAAAGGAATCTACACATGATCAAGTGGGGTTTATCCCAGGAATGCAAGGATTCTGCAATATACACAAATCAATCAATGTGATAAACCATATTAACAAGTTGAAGGACAAAAACCATATGATCATCTCAATAGATGCAGAAAAAGCTTTAGACAAAATTCAACACCCATTTATGATAAAAAACACTCCAGAAAGTAGGCATAAAAGGAACTTACCTCAACATAATAAAGGCCATATATGACAAACCCACAGCCAACATCATTTTCAATGGTAAAAAACCAAAACCATTTACTCTAAGATCGGGAAAAAGACAAGGTGGTCCACTCTCACCACTATTATTCAACATAGTTTTGGAAGTTTTAGCCACAGCAATCAGAGAAGAAAAAGGAATAAAAGGAATCCAAATTGGAAAAGAAGAAGTAAAGCTGTCACTGTTTGCAGATGACATGTTATTATACATAGAGAATTCTAAAGACTCTACCAGAAAACTACTAGAGCTAATCAATGAATTTGGTAAAGTATCAGGATACAAAATTAATGCACAGACATCTCTTGCATTCCTATACACTAATGATGAAAAATCTGAAAGAGAAATTAAGGAAACACTTCCACTTACCACTGCAACAAAAAGAATGAAATACCTAGGAATAAACCTACCTAAGGAGACAAAAGACCTGTATGCAGAAAACTATAAGACACTGATGAAAGAAATTAAAGATGATACAAAAAGATGGAGAGATATACCATGTTCTTGGATTGGAAGAATCAACATTGTGAAAATGACTATACTACCCAAAGCAATCCACAGATTCAATGCAATCCCTATCAAACTACCAATAGCATTTTTCACAGAACTAAAACAAAAAATTTCACAATTTGTATGGAAACACAAAAGACCCCGAATAGCCAAAGCAATCGTGAGAAAGAAAACTGGAGCTGGATGAATCAGGCTCCCTGACTTCAGACTATACTACAAAGCTACAGTAATCAAGACAGTATGGTACTGGCACAAAAACAGAAATATAGATCAATGGTACGGGATAGAAAGCCCAGAATAAACCCATACACATATAGTCACCTTATTTTTGATAAAGGAGGCAAGAATATACAATGCAGAAAAGACAGCCTCTTCAATAAGTGGTGCTGGGAAAATGGGACAGCTACATGTAAAAGAATGAAATTAGAACACTCCCTAATACTATACACAAAAATAAACTCAAAATGGATTAAAGTCCTAAATGTGAGGCCGGACACTATCAAACTCTTAGAGGAAAACATAGGCAGAACACTCTATGACATAAATCACAGCAAGATCCTTTTTGACTCCCCTCCTAGAGAAATGGAAATAAAAACAAAAATAAACAAATGGGACCTAATGAAACTTAAAAGCTTTTGCACAGCAAAGGAAAACATAAACAAGACTAAAATACAACCATAAGAAAAGGAGAAAACATTTGCAAATGAAGCAACTGACAAAGGATTAATCTCCAAAATTTACAAGCAGCTCATACAGCTCAATATGAAAAAGCAAACAACGCAATCCAAAAATGGGCAGAAAAGACCTAGACATTTCTCCAAAGAAGATATACAGATTGCCAACAAACACATGAAAGGATGCTCAACATCATTAATCATTAGAGAGATGCAAATCAAAAGTACAACGAGCTATCACCTCACCCCTGTCAGAATGGCTATCATCAAAAAGCTACAAATAATAAATGCTGGAGGGTGTGTGGAGAAAAGGGAACCCTCTTGCATTGCTGGTGGGAATGTAAGTTGATATAGCCACTATGGAGAACAGTATGGAGGTTCCTTAAGAAACTAAAAATAAAACTACCGGGCTTCCCTGGTGGCACAGTGGTTGAGAATCCGCCTGCCGATGCAGGGGACATGGGTTCGTGCCCCGGTCCGGGAAGATCCCATATGCCGTGGAGCGGCTGGGCCCGTGAGCCATGGCCATGGAGCCTGTGCTCCGCAACGGGAGAGGCCGCAACAGTGAGAGGCCCACATACCACAAAAAAAAAAAATAAATAAATAAAAAAAATAAAACTACCATACGACCCAGCAGTCCCACTACTGGGCATATTCCCTGAGAAAACCATCATTCAAAAAGAGTCATGTACCAAAATGTTCATTGCAGCTCTGTTTACAACAGCCAGGACATGGAAGCAACCTAAGTGTCCATCATCAGATGAATTGATAAAGAAGATGTGCACATATATACAATGGAATATTACTCAGCCATAAAAAGAAGTGAAATTGAGCTATTTGTATTGAGGTGGATGTACATAGAGTCTGTCATACAGAGTGAAGTAAGTCAGAAAGAGAAAAACAAATACCATATGTTAACACATACATATGGAATCTAAAAAAAAAAAATTGTTGTGAAGAACCTAGGGGCAGGACAGGAATAAACACACAGAAGTAGAGAATGGACTTGAGTACACGGGGATGGGGAAGGGTAAGCTGGGACGAAGTGAGAGAGTGACATGGACATATATACACTACCAAATGTAAAATAGATAGCTAGTGGGAAGCAGCCACAAAGCACAGGAAGATCAGCTCAATGCTTTGTGACCACCTAGAGGAGTGGAATAGGGAGGGTGGGAGGGAGGCGCCAGAGGGAGGAGATATGGGGATGTATGTATATGTATAGCTGATTCACTTTTATGTAAAGCAGAAACTAACACACCATTGTAAAGCAATTATATTCCAAAAAACTTGCTAAAAAAAAAAAAGCCATGGATTGTTTGTTTACAATAAAACACTTCCCACCGTCTTCCTTTCCTCTCTAAAAGCATTCTCCCTTCCTGCAGTGAAGGGACTCTTGCATGTGGTTTATTCTCTATTGTCACACTTTAAAGTTTGATATATATCTGTAACATATAGTAATTCATTATGTTACTTCATGTTTTTGTATCCTGACCTATAATTTGTTCTTTTATTAAGACTGGTATGTTTAAAATACCCTATAACTAGTATTTATATCTATTTTTCTTTCCATCCTTTGCTTTTTTTTTTTTTTTTTTTTTTTGCGGTATGCGGGCCTCTCACTGCTGTGGCCTCTCCCCCTGCGGAGCACAGGCTCCAGACGCGCAGGCCCAGCGGCCACGGCTCACGGACTTAGTTGCTCCGCGGCACGTGGGATCCTCCCGGACCGGGGCACGAACCCGCGTCTCCTGCATCGACAGGCGGACTCTCAACCACTGCGCCACCAGGGAAGCCCCCATCCTTTGCTTTTTAAAATGTGGATGCTGTGTTATTTGAGGCCAAAATATTCATAAGTTATATCTGTATTGTAAAATATGGCTTTTAGAATTAAAATATGTTCTTCATTGTCAAAGTTTAATGCTTTTTCAGTTGAGTTCTACTTTGTCTTGTACCAGATTTGCAAATTCTGTTTTATTTTTCCACTCTTGTACCCACCTTTGTTTTAGTTTTAGATATGCAACTATCTACATTAAATGCTCACCTCTAGTGTTTTTTTTTCACATTTTCCCAGTCAAATCTTAGATAATTTTGTTAAAGGTTTGTGGTTTAAGTTGAGGTTTATTATTTTTTTTCCTATGGATATCTAATTATTCCAGCACCATTTGTTGAAAGGACAATTCTTCCTCCGTTAAATTACTTTCAAACCTTTGTCAAGAAGGAGTTAGGGCTTCCCTGGTGGCGCAGTGGTTGAGAGTCCGCCTGCCGATGCAGGGAACACGGGTTCGTGCCCCGGTCCGGGAAGATCCCACATGCCGCGGAGCGGCTGGGCCTGTAAGCCGTGGCCACTGAGCCTGCACGTCCGGAGCCTGTGCTCCACAACGGGAGAGGCCACAACAGTGAGAGGCCCGCGTACCAAAAAAAAAAAAAAAAAAAGAGTTAGCTGTACTTGTTTGGGTTATTTCCTTGTTCTCTATTTTGTTCCAATGATCCATGTTTCTATCCCTCTACCAATGCCACCAGTCTTGGGTAGTGTAGCTATGTAATTTGTGAAATAGCATAGACTGATTCTTCACACTTTATCCTTTTTTTTTCCCAAAATTTATTATGTCAATGATTCCAGTTCTTTTGCCTTTCCATGTAAATTTTAGAAAAATTCTATGTCTACCAAAAATCATATCTTTTTCATGCCTTCCTGTGCATATTTGAAGATGTTTTAGCATTCTATTTTGATTTATTCATAGTGTTTTTTAGTGTCTCTGTATAGCTTTTTTTTTGTGGTTGCTCTAGCTATTACATTATGTATACATAATGTCACAGAGTACTAGTGTTGAAATTTTGCCAATGCAAGTGAAGTTAGAAACTTTACCTTCCTTTATTTATAATACATTCACCTTCCCTCATTTATAATAAATTGTCTCTAATAGATCTACATACTATGAGAATCAAATTAGACATTGTTAAAGTTTTTGCTTATACTGTAAACATAATTTAGAAAACACAAGAGAAGGAAAGTCTACTGCATTTATCCCTATTTTTGCTTATTATGTTCTTCCTTCCTGCCTGATATTCAAAGACTCCATCTTTTATTATTTCCTTTTTGTCTAGAGAGTTTTATTAGGTGTTCATTTGGGGTAGGTCTGTTGGCAACAAATTCTCTTAGCTTTCTTTTATCTGAAAATTGTCTTCTTATGGATTTTTACCTGATATGGGATTCTGGGTTAACTGTCCTTTTCCTTCAGCACTTTAGAAATATGTGTCACTTCTCTCTGGCCTCCCTGGTTCTTACGGAACTTTGCTGTTTATTCACATTGGTTTTACGTTATAAGTAATGCAGTACTTCTCTGGCTACTTTATAAAAAAAATGTTTTTGTCTTCAGTTTTCAGAAGTTTGACTATGGTGTATTTTAGCATGGACTTCTTTGGGTTTGGTGTTTACACACCTTTAATATGTAGATTTTTTTTCTTTTGCCAAGTTTAGGAAATTTTCAGCCATTATTTCATTGAGTACTTTTTGAGCTCCACCATATTTCTTCTCTCCATCTGGAATTCCAATACTAAATGTTAGATCTTTTGTTAAAATCTTACACACCCTGAGTCTCTGTTCATCTCATTTCAGTCTGTTTTTTCTGTTTATAGTTTGTATAATGTCTGTTGTTCTACCCTTGAATTCTGCTATTGAGCACATCCACTGAATTTTTTATTTCAGTTATTATATATTTTAGATCTAACATTTTCATTTGGTTATTATTTATATATTCTATTTCTTGCTGAGACTTTTTAGTTTTTCATTTGTTCCAAGTGTTTATAATTACTACTTGAAGCATTTTTATGATGACTGCTTTAAAATCTTTGCCAGATAATCCTGACACATGTGTCATCTCAGTGTTAGCATCTATTGATTGCATTTTCTTACTCAATTAATATGTCCTTAGTCTTGGTATGAGTGATTTTTTTATGCATATCTAAACATTTTGGCTATTATGTTAGGAGACTCTGGATCTTATTTAACTCAGATGTCTCTGACTCCAGAGCAGCTGTTACTCAGTAGTTTGCTTACTTACTGAGTTTTTTGATCTTATTTAAATTTCATGTTTTAGCAGGTCTCTTCTGTCACAGCTTTCAAGGGGTAAACGAGGACTCAGCCTTCTCACTGCCAAATAGTAGTGGAAGGTGTAGGTTTCCACTTAGCCTCTTTAACACCTCATGGAAGGAGGGGTTCCTTGTTACTGCTGGACATGGTGGAAGTTCAGGCTTTCTCTCCATGTAGCCTCCATCACAAGAGTATGGCTATTATCCCTGAGCCCTGGCAAAAGTCCTGACTCTTTCTTAGGCCTCCTCTGACACCATCCCAGCAGGGAAGGAAAGGGGTACCTTGGGAGTAAAGGTTCAGGCTCCCCAAGGGGTCTCCACTAACACCACAGAAATAGAAAATTTTTAACCCCTGGCATAGATGAAAGTTCCAGATCTGCACTCAGTCTTTTCTGACACAACCCTGGCTTGAGGCAGGGGAGGTAGGGGACAGGAGAACGTGGTGTATCTCATTATAATCAGGTGATAGTGGAAGTATTGGTTCCCCACATGGCCTTTTCTGGAATCAGTGGGGATGCAGTCACAGTTTTTTCCTGGTGGTATTTGGCTGGAATAGCATAGTGATCGTCTAAAAGTGTTCTGTCTTACTAGAGTACCCCTTTCCTGTCCCTTTGGTGAGAGAGAGCAGGCCTTTGGTGGGGGGGTTTTCCTGCACTCTTTGGCATTTCTGGGTAGTCTACTTCTCCAATACCCTGTTTGGGATATGTGAGAAAAAAACAAACCCAGGGAATTCATCACTTTGGGACTTGTGTCCCAAAGTTTCTAGCCAATCTTCCTCCTTCTCTCCACACTTCAGAGTCTTCTTATGTTTGTTTATATATAATGTCCAGGGTTTTTAAACTGTACTTAGCATGAGGAATAGGAGAAAGTATGAATAGTGTACTCTATCTTCCTGAAATCTGCTGTCCTCAGAAAAAAACCTCTTTATTTTATAAATAGTTTCAGTATAAGTCTAGACAGTTGGTTTTAAAAATATAAACATTTGAAATTAGGTATACTTGTTCCTTCACTTACCAAATACTGAGACCTTAAAAGTAATAATGATAGCTACCATTTATTAAGTACGTAGAGTATGTTAAACACTGTGTTAAGAACTTTAAAAATAATCTATTTAATCCTCAGAACAAATCTATGAGGTAAGGATTCAGGAAACTGAGACTCAAACTTGTTATACAACTTTCTTAGTTCACACAGGGTGTAAATGATGGAATTTGGTTAGAATCTGAAGTCTTTTTTATTCAGTAGCCCCTGTGATTCCTTTAGGAATCATAACTGAGTAGATAAAGATAAGCATGTAAAACAACTTGATAGTTACACTGAATATAAAGCTTGACTGAGTTGGTAGCTTTCATCATACTACCAATGGCTCACAAACATTTATAATAATATCTTACAAAATGCTAGTGCATTTATTGTCCATATTTTAATCAGCCTCTTGTTGTTTCTTCTCTCACATGCTACAGACATAATAATCTCCTTCAAATTTGGAACCAGTCTCGAGTGAGGAAAGAAGTTTATAGTACAGCCACTACTGTATCCTCCAATGGGTGTTGGAATAGTCAAACTCATACTTGGGATATAATGGCCTGTCATGGCTACTGTGTTCCTTCATTCCCTCCCACTCCTCTCCCATCAGAATTCTCCATTATGAACTAAAACCTGATTAGGTGTGCCAGGGCAAGCCCCACATGCACACTTGCCTCCTGGTTTTCAGCGTGGTCTGTCTGATTGCGCTCATCTTGATTTCCAATCCATGAGTTTTGTGGTGCAATACTCTGTTGTAATATGAATGACAATTTCTTTGAATTGACTGTCCTTGCTCTTTCTTGCCCAGTCCTCTTTCCAAAGGGCTGGATCTGCTGGGTTACTGTTAATCCTGGCAGATCTCTTGGAAAGATGCCTTCCTGAGCCCTGACCCAAAGTAAGACCTCCTGAGGTAAATGTTCTTCAGGTCATATTGTATCCTGTTACTGAAGACTGCCTGAATCACACCCAAGTTTGAAAAGTCCTTTATATTTGTGGTTTCCAAAAAAAGGATGCACATGTCTCAAGGAGCATGTAGAATCATGTATTGAGGATCTGGAAACACAAATTAAATTGTCCATATTTATAACTTTTTCTGATAAAAGAAAGAAAAAGAAATAATAAATGCATTCCTATTTCTAATACTTAGAGTGATAATGGTATATATGTCATGAAGAGAATGTCAGGTATCCTGAGGGAAGAGAATAAATTATCTGACACGAAGGGCCTGATAGTGACCTTCTAAATCATTGATTCAGTTTCGAGTCATTCAGCCTACTGTGAAGTAACAGACTGATGTAATAGAGTCATCCCTTGGTATGTGCGGGGAGACTGGTTCCAGGACCCCCACAGATACCAAATTCTGCAGATGCTCAAGTCCCTTATATAAAATGGCAAAGTACCATAGCTTACTGTATACACATGGATGCAGAAGCCATGGAACAGAGGGCCAAATGTACATGATTTTAAATAGCAGAATCTTGAGAACACCTTCTAAAGAAATCAAGAGTGACCATGTAAACCTTTTGTACCATACAGGAGTTTGAAGGTTATCCAATAGTGAAGTACTTAAAACAGACATTGAGCTTAAAGATGAGTTACACATTTCTCTTTTTAACAAAAATACATTTGCTTTATTTTTGCAGATCTTTTATGTGATATACATGGCCATCAATAGTTATAACTATATGTATATAGTTTATACATATATACATATAGTTATTGCTTTAAGGGAGAGATATATTTTAAAAAATAATTGAAAAACTAGCTGCTTTTCCAAAAAAATCTCATAGAATAAAGGAGAATGTTGAAAATAGATGTTTGAAAATGTTACTGTCATTAGGTGAATTTTGTTGCTGACATGGTATTAAGTATTTCAACTCTAAAAGATTTTCATATTTGGTCAAATTTTTTTAAAAAGAAACTTGGAAACATAATTTTCTAACCTGTTAATGTTCCAAATGAAGAATTTCAGGAATCTATTTTTAACCAATTTGCTAAAATGATTAAAATCCAGCATCTTCCAATTAGTTTGCTAAAGCAAATCATTGGCATTATATGGAAATACATTAGCTGAACTAACACAAACCTTTGCATTCATTATTGATGAATGTGGTTGAAAATGTGCATTATCTTGGGATTGACATGTACACACTGCTATATTTAAAATAGATAACCAACAAAGACCTACTGTATAGCACAGGGAACTGTGCTCAGTGTTCTGTAATAACCTAAATGGGAAAAAATTTTGAAAAAGAATAGATACATGTATATGTATAACTGAATCACTTTGCTCTACACCTGAAACTAACACATTTTTGATCAACTATACTCCAATATAAAATAAAAATTTTTTTAAAATAAATTAAAAATGTACATTATCATTTAATAAGTGAAGCCAATAAAACTCTTCTTCCATTAGTTTTATGTATATTTGTGAAATACCTTTTTCAGTTCTTAGACATTAGAAACAGGACTTGAAGTAAAGCTAATTTAGAACTCAACTAGATTTATTTCTAATTAAGTTAATTCATAAATTTAATTCAGAATTAAACTATATTTTTAAAAATAATAAAATATTTTAAATTACATGCTGTCACTAAAATCTAATATTGACTAGTTGATATTTCAATGAGAACAAAAATGTTTAGTATCCTTAATAAATTAGCTAAATGAAAAAAGGACAAATATCTTATTTAATCTTTAGAACTTTCTTTTTATTTTGTGACTTGTGTGTGTTTGATAATACATAAATTTGCTACTGTACTGATATTCTAGGCAGTACTATAGTATCACATGTAGTGGATTTCAAGATTTTTAAAAATTCTTTGGGGTGTGCACTTGGGAAAATATATTGTAAAATCACTTCATTTGACCTTGTAGATGCCCTCTAGGTGTCCCCTGAGGTTAATTGTACCCTAGGACTCCACACCAATGGTGAACAGGAGACCAAAAAATGCTCTTCATCACAAACTCACAAATTTATAGCTAAAGCTATTTATACATAAAGACATAAACACACACACACAGAGCAAGTGCAAAAGTAACAATATAGTAACAATAATTATTAAATCTAAGTGAACAATATATGTGTTCATTCTTTCAACGTTTAGCTTTATTTAAACGTTTTAAGGTTAAAAGTTTGAAGAATAAAGCTCTCTCTATATACTTTATGAAAAATTAATTTTTCAATATTAATTTATTTCCTAAATATCACTTCTAGTCAACAAGTAATTATTTGGTTCCTGTGATATGAAGACATACACTTTTTCTATTTGCCTAATTTCTCACTTTAATCTGCATACATATATATACATGCATAGATATATATACGTGTGTATGTATTTATATATTTCTAAGTTTCAACTACAGCTGGAGTGGAATCTTCACTGAGTAAGAAATGTCGTAAAAAGCATTTTTTCCCTTTAAAACAGTTCTAATACATTAGCAATTCTAACAGGGATTTATTCTTGGCAGAATACATTCTACAGCTGCTATTTATATTCGTTCCATTTTAATATTTTCTTTATCAATTTGTAAACAGGAGGCCAGATAAAAAAGATGAAAAATTCAAGAGGGTTGATGTTGGCCGAAAAAAGGTGCTGAATACTCTTCACCATGGGAACCATCCAGAAGAGAAAAATGTACCCAGATTTCCAAAATAGCCTTCCAAACCTTCAATGGAATTAAAGTTGAATTTTATTGGTTTTCTTCCTTCTGCATATGTATAAACTGAGAATAGAAACTATTCCCTGTAAGGAGGCTTCTATACATATAGCAAAGGATTTTGATGACATTATAATAACCAACAGAGTGAAGCTGGGGCAGTTTGTGATGATTTTGGAATCTCAAGACATTTACTTTCTGTTATAAAATATTAATGAAACAGCTGACAAGCCAACAAAATTCTAAAGGAGCACATCTCACAGGAGAGAAATTTGTTGACATTGATTTGGACTGCGAGGTGGGTTTTATGAGCTCACTTATGGACGTGCCTATTACCTTTGTGTTAATTGTGTATTCAACGAATAGATGCAGCGCTTTCAGAGGTAGACATCATCATAACCTCTTTCATTATTCAGTGCATTTCAAAGCTGTGAGGCAGGACGGTGCTTGGGCTGGTACTATTTTTATTTGCTTCTATATAGAAGTGACTTATCCTGCAAAATGAATGTGGATAGGTTACTGTTGTTTTAGCATTAGGCATTCGTGGTTTAATTTTTTTTTTTTTTTTCTGCAAGAATTGCAAGGCATGTGTTTTGTATTAGGAAGGAAAAACTAACCGATGATGATCAGAAACACTTTCATCTAGTAGTAGTATAAGTTGCTATAACAACAAAGTTTAGGGCAAGAGAGGATGACTCCTAACTGCTGGGAAAAGTGCTGGTAAAAAAAGCAGAATATATATATATATATATATATATATATATATATATATATATATATATATATACACACACATATATATACATACACATATTTCTTCTTCAGTTCTTCATGGCACCCTTTCCTCTAGCTCTAAGAGCTAGGATGGTGAGCTGCAGTATCAAAAGTAGCCTACAAGTCTACTGAATACTGAGAAATAACAAGATTTTCAGAGTATTTAATATTTATTTGTCTACTAATCCAGCACATGTTTACCTATCTCCCAGGTATGTTTTGTTATGTTTTGTTTTCTATCAACAGGGCAATAAAGACTCACCATTTTATAATATTTTCTTAGTGGTGTTAGGTTTTACCTGAGTAAGCTATATAGAATATTTTATCACATTATAAGCAAGTATGTGCATCTGCAAATCAGCAGGCAGAGTTAGAGTGGAAGACTGGAGAACTCCCAGCATACAGAGGCACATGTATCCAAACATTTAGTTTGTATGAATCCAAATTATTTGTCTAAGATTTAACTTCAATATTGACCTCATTAGCACCATCTTTTCAACAATCAATTTAACTACATACACATATTAAATAATTGTGTCTCAAATGATCTTTGACAAAGTATCAAATATATTTCAATGGAGAAGGAATAGTCTTTTCAACAATTGGGCATCCATATGCAAACCTAGACATATTGATAGATCTTACACCTTTCACAAAAATTAACTCAAAATGGATCATACATTGAAATGTAAAATGCAATACTATAAAACTTCAGAAAAAAATAAAAGAAAAAGTCTATGTGACCTTGGATTTGATGGTGAATTTTTAGCTACACACACACACACACACACACACACACACACACATACAACCTACAATACATGAAAGAAAAAATTAGTTTGGATTTAATTAAAAATTTACAACTTATGTCCTGAGAAATACTCTATTAAGAGAGTAAAAAGACATGACACAGACTGGGAAAAAATATCTGCAATTCATATCTGATAAAGGACATGCATCCAAAATAAAGAACTCTTAAAACGCAACAATAAAATAATCAACAAAAATTGGGCAAAAGATATGCACAGACAATTCACCAAAGAAGGTATACAGATGCCAAATAAAAGCACTTAAAAGATGCTCAATCATCTGTCATTAGAGGAATGCAAATGTAAACAACAATGAGATACCACTACATTCCTATTAGAATATCTAAAATCCAGGGGAAAAAAATGACAACTGGTGAGGATGCAGAGCAACAAGGAACTCTCCTTCATTGCTGGAGGGAATGAAAAATCTTACAGCCACTTTGGAGGACAGTTTGGCTGTTTCTTACAAAGTGAAATAGTAGTCTTACTGTATGATCCATCAGTTGCATTCCTAGGTGTTTACCCAAACGTATTGACAACTTATGTCCACACAAAACCTAAGTTTTTATAGATGTGTTCATAATTACTAAAAACTAGCAGCCACCAAGATTCCCTTTGATAATCAAACTATGGAACTTCTGTATAATGGAATATTATTCAGCAATGAAAAAGGAATTAGTTATCAAACCAATAAAAGAGTTGGATGAAACTTAAACACATATTGCTAAGTGAAAAAAGCCAGTCTAAATAGGGCATATACTGTATGATTCCCATTACATGACATTCTAGGAAAGGCAAAACTGTAGAGACAGTAAACTGATCAGTGTTTGCCAGTGGTTCAGGGGGGTTGGGTAAGAAAGGTTGGAATACATGAGGCACAGGGTATATTTTTAAGGCAGTGAAAATATTCAGTATGATACGTAATGGTGGATACATGACATAGAATGACAAAGCGGAATGTGGAATATGACAAAAGAATCTAACTTTATTACAAATGTTTGAAACAATATCATTGTAGGAGCTGTATGGAAACATTGTTAACCTAACTAACTTTGGAGATGTGTGGAGTCTGTAAGAGTAAAGGAAAAAAGAACTGTACATGAGGATTGTAGTCTACTTGTTGAAGGTTTTTTTTCGCCTGTGGGTGCTGGTTGACAATTCTAATATAGCTATGCATGTATACTGGAAGTGAACAATTAAATAGATGGCAGATGGTGGGAGCTAGGTTTCTAACTGTTGTGCTGGAAGGTTATAAATCAGCAAGGAGAGGAGGCTAGAATTGTTGATGTGGTAATGAGTTAGTTGAAAACTAAGTGTATGAACTCGTGTTTAACTTAAATAGGTACAGATGGGTACATTTAGAAATATAGATAGTATTTATAAATAGTATATAGGTTAGTATTCACACATATATTTCCTTGCTCTTTCAGCTGAGAAGGGCTAGAAAAAAAGACCTCAGGAGCAACAAACACAGATAACACTCAGATCTTCATTTTGGATACCCTTCTCCAATAAAAGAACCAGGGCTTCTTGGAGAAATGGCTGATTCCAAGGTTGGAGCAGGAAATATACAAGGTGAGTCTGGAGCATCTTGTAGTGTCAGAAGGAAAGGATGTAATTTTTAAAAATAACCAACAACGAGAAAAAACAAAAAATACAGTAATAGGAGTATATCAAAAGAACACAGAGCCCAACTGAAAGACTTTCCAATGGCCAAAAGTGGAACAATTTGAGCACCAAGATAAACAAATTTGTATTGAATTGTAACCCAAAGTATAAAATATCTATGACTCCATAATGATATTAATAATGATTGAATAAATAAAACATGGAGAATGAAACAAACATTTCATGCAGAAGAATCCAGTAATGTATGCCCACCTTTCCTTAAGTGTGGGTTGCACATAGTAAAGACTTTCCAAAAAGTGCAGTATGGAAAGGAGTGGGGAGAAAAGGAACTTTGCAGTGGAGAAATCTGACAAAAACTACCTCAGCCGGGTGATCAATCACGTTGACAGTATATACTCTGGGTACAATGTGATGAAAATGGCAGTTTACCTCTGTGGTCTTAATCACAAAACCATAACTCCAGTCTAGTCATGAGAAAAACATCAGACAAATTCCAATAGAGGGGCATCCTACAAAATACCTGAAAATATGTGTGACCAGAAGTCCTCAAGACTGTCAAGCTCATCAAAACCAAGGAAAGTCTGAGGAACTGTCACAGCCAAGAGGAGCCAGAGGAAATATGATGACTATGTGTAATATGCTATCCTTGATGGGGAACAGAAAAAGAACATTAGGTAAAAACAATGGGAACACTTAAAAAGTATTTCGTTAATAACAATGTATCAATATTAATTCATCGATTGTCACAAATGTACCATAATGATAAAAGATACTAATAATATGGGAAACTGGGTGTGGGCTTAGGAGAACTCTTTATAGATCTTTGTGATTTTTCTTTAAGTATAAAACTGTTCTAAAATACAAGGTTTATAAACAGGAGCTTCTCAAAGGTGCTCAAGAAGTTAAGCACATGTTAGGTGTGCTTTTCTAAATAAACATAGATATTCACACACAAACATGAAGAAAACAGGAGGCACATGCTTCTTTTACAAATATACATGGAAAATTATGTCAATAATTTAACTGATTCTGCATCTTTTTTTTTTTTTTTTTTTTTTTGTGTGTGTGTGTGTGATATGCGGGCCTCTCACTGTTGTGGCCTCTCCCGTTGCGGAGCACAGGCTCCAGACGCGCAGGCTCAGCAGCCATGGCTCACGGGCCCAGGCGCTCCGCGGCATGTGGGATCTTCCCGGACCGGGGCACGAACCCATGTCCCCTGCATCAGCAGTAGGATTCTCAACCACTGCGCCACCAGGGAAGCCCTAATTCTGCCTGATTCTGCATCTTTATTTGTGGGATATATATTTCAACGGAACCCTAGATACAATAGGCATGTAGCCTTAGTTTCAGTTTTTAACAAAAGAAGAAATATTTTATACAAGAAAAAAAATGTACACCATTGTGCTGAGGTGTGCTTAGTTAGAGTAGGTAAAAGTTAAGAAATTTTGACTCACATTGCCTCAAGTTTCATCTCAGCTCTGTCACTTGAAAGTTGTATGAACTTCTGCAATTTACTGGATCTCTCTGCAATCAAGCTCCCTCATCTGTAAAACAGGTATGATAATTGTATATAACTCATAATGTTCTTGCAGATAGTAAGACAAATTCTTATAAGAAGCCCCTATGGCATAGGCAGTGCTCAATCTATGTTGGTGTTGTTATAATTGGCATAATGCCAAGAACCATCCATTTCCACATATGTATTGTCCTTAACATGGGCAAATATTTGACTATACTGATACATAAAAATAAGTCAATAAAATTTCTCTAAATATAGCCTTGTAGATGTGACAGTTAGACAATTCCATATTGATCATTAAGAGTTTGAAAGTGAGAATCCAAGTGGATCTCCTCTTCTCCCCCTCCACTCCTTTCTCTCTCACTCTTTTTTCTTGTCTTTTACTTGCTTCTTTCAAGGGTGGGAGTGACAGTGATTACAAAAGAAATATACGGAAAAATGAAGAGGTCATAGTAGAGTGTCCTGGCCTGAGATGGTTGGACTTTATTGCACAAGCTTGAGAATTATGTTAATCCAAACTGGTGGATATAATCACTTAATTATTCATAACTAATGCAGTGATATTTAGGGACACACTGCTTAATCAAAATGAGTCCAACAAATGCTGTCTTTGTTGCTTGGAAGTTCATGCAATTAGTTCATTCATATGTTAGCTAACAACTAATATGTACTAAACCCTCGGCTAGTCATGGTGCTACAGTGCTGGCAAAAAAGCCATCGTTCCTTTCCTTATAAAGAATCCAGTTAGACAGGAGAATGGCGAGGGTTAAATACTGAACAGAAAAGACATTTGAATATATGGCTGAATTATTTCCAACTTTGGTGAGAACTATACATTCAGATGCAAGAAGTTCAATGAACATCACATACAAGAAATATGAAGCAAACTACACCCCAAAAAATTTATAATAAAATTGCTTAAAACCCACGAATAGATTAAAAAAATTTTTAAAACAGTCAAGGGAAAAACGACTCCTTATGAACAGAGGAACAAGGATGAGGGTTATTGCAGATTCCTCATCAAAAAATAATGCAAGTGAAAAGAATATGGAGGGATTTGATAGGGGTGGTGTACCAGTAGCTTCTTCCCAATCCTTTCTTGGCAGAAGTTGACAAACTGATTCTAACATTTATGTGAAATCTGAGGAATCTTGAATAGATGAAACAGCTTTTAAAAGGGGGAAGAAAATTGAAAATCTTACACTACCTGATTTCAAAATTTATAATACTGCAATAATTAAATCATTGTGATATTGGTATAAGGATATTGGCATGTGTTCTATTGGTATGTATGTGTGGGTATAAAATACCTACATAACTATGGTCAATTGATGTTCAACAAATGTGCCAAAATACTTCAGTGGGGGAAAGGATATTTTTTTTCAACAAATGGTACTAGAAAAATTGGGTATCCATATGCCAAAAATAATAAACAGATACCTTTACCTTACACCATACCTGAAATCCACACCATAACTCAAAATTAATCATGTACAAATATTTACAAGCTGCAACTAGAAAACTTCTAGAAGAAAACATGAGAAAAATATTTGTGATCTTAGGTAAGGCAGATTTCTTAACCATGACACCATTAAGGATACTACATTAAAAAAATTGATATATTGGATTTTATCAAAATTGAAATATTTTGCTCTTCAAAATATACCAACAAGAAAATAAGAAGATAAGTCATAGACTGGGAGAAAATATCTGTAAATCATATGTCCAGTAAAGGACTCATATACAGATTATATGAATAACTCTTAAAACTCAATAATAAGAGCTTAAGTGACATGATTTTTAAAATGGGTAAAATAGTTGAATACACATTTCATCAAATATAATGTCACTTTGGAAACCAGTCTGGCAATTTCTTAAAAATGTAGACATATACTTAAAGTAAGGTACAGCAATTTGAAAACTCAAACGTATACTCAAGATGAGACAGTAATTCCACTTATACAGCAAAATGAAAACATTTGTCTACCCGAAGATTGTATACAAATAATCATAACAGTATTATTTATAATAGTCGAAAGCTGGAAACATTCCAGATGTCCTTTAACTGGTGAATGGATAAACAAAATGTTGTATAGCCATACAGTGTGGAATACTACATAGAAATAAAAAGAAACAAAGTACTGATACATGCAACAAAATTGACAAATGTAAAACAGATTATGTCTAAGTGAAAGAAACCAGATATAAGAGACTACAAACTGTGTAATTCCATGTCCTGGAGGTAGGACTGGTATTTGACTTCAACTGGGCATGAGGTTAATTTTGGGGGATGATCAAAACTTTCTAAAATTAGATTAGGTGATGGTTGCACAACTGTCTAAATTTTCAAAAATACAAACATCAGACTGTACAGTTACATTGGATACATTTGTGGTATATAAATTATACCTCAGTAAAACTGATAAAACTTCAATAAAATAGAATTCAAAGGAACAGTGGAGTGAATTAATAAACAGCTTTTCATATATTACAGAAATAGAATTTGCTCTCAAAAACATTTACACACACAATTATAACTCCAGTTCCAGGTGATTTTACCAGTGAATTCTACCAAATATTTAAAGAAGAAATAACACTAATCCAAAGGAAAAAAAAAATTCTCTCAGTATTTTGGCATACAAAGGAGGAAGAAACTTTCCAATTCATTTTATGAGTTCATCAATACCATGATAGCAAGATATCTCAAAACAGCTCAAAAAATAAAATTAAAGAGCAATATTCCTCATGAACATAAAGACAAAAATAATTAACAAAATACTAGAAAAATGAATCCAGCAACATATAAAAGTATAGTAAAAAAGACCAAGTGGAATTTATTGTAGAAATGCAAGCTTGATTTAATATTAGAAAATCAGTGTAACACAGTATAACAGAATGATAAAAAAAATCTTATGACCATCTCAATAGATGCAGAAAAGATCTTGATAAAATTTAAAACTCATTCATAATGGGGAAAGGCAGAATTCTTAGCTTTCTAGGAAAAGAAGAAAACTTTCTCAATCAGATAAAGGGCATCTACAAAAATCACACAGCTAGCATGATACTTAAGTGAAACATGAATCTCTTTACTCCAAAGTTTGGGAACAGAGTAAGTGTGTTTACTCTCACCATGTATATTCAGAATTGCTGCAGAGGTCCTAGCCAGTACAATAAAGCAAGAAAAAGAAATAACATAGATTAAATCAGAAAAGAAATAGAACTTCTATTATTTGTAAGCAACATAATTATAGACACAAGGACTCTACTTGAATCTGTAACACCAGTAAATGAATTTAGCGAGGTGACAGTACACAAGATCAATATTCAAAAACCAATTTTATTTCTATATATCATCAGCCAATAATCCAAAAATAAAATTAAAATATTATTTCCAAATACATAAAAAATATCAAAACTGGCAATAAAAGATAGGAGAATATCTACTTGAAGTTAGGATAAGCAAAGATTTCTTGGACAGTACTCAAAAGCCCTAATCATAAAAGAAAAAAATCATAAAATAGATCTCATTAAATACATCATTACAAAAATGAATAGACAAGCTATAGCCAGGGAAAAATGTTAACAGTCCATTAACAGGCCAAACTCATCTTTGGTGATTGAATTCTGAAAGTGGTTATTTCTGTGAGGGGTGTGGAATGACTGGAAATGACGTAATGAAACATTCTGAGGGTGATAGAAATGTTCTGTACCTTGTTGTGGATGATAATTACTGAGAAGTATACAATTATCAAAAGTCATCAAACAGAACACTTGAGACCTATGCATTTTATTTTATGATAATTATACCTCAAGTAAAAAAAAAAAGAATACAAAGTTTTTAAAATATTTAAATTTTACAAAGCAAACACTCCTTGCCTGGAAAGAGAAATCAGCAAAAGCCCACAAATAGAAAGGAAGAAGGAATTAGCTTTATAAAATGGAAATTAAATAAATGATTATGGGTTAGGCAGAAGAGTTGTGATCTAGACATTTTGGATCTACTATAGAGTTAATCACTTCTGGGTGATTAAGGGGGAGAGTCTCTAGAGAAAAGAATTTTCTACTAAAAAATGCGCATTGATCAAAATTCTTACAAGCAACTCAATGCAGGTATTGTGGAAAATGCATGATTCATTATTTTGACACCTAAATGTCATAACTATCTTTGATCCTTTTCCTTGGGGATACCTTACGTAAATGTGATAGAGTGGAAGAAAATCAGGGGGAGTGGGTGAGTAAGAATCTCTTTTTCTGCATCTCTCTATTCTCACACAAAAGGTAAATATGCTTAGCTCCACCCCCACCGCAAGCCTCAGGGAGGTTTGAAAATTCTGGACAGATTTCAGACATTTCAGGGTCATTGTTCTCTGAAATGCAGCCTGCTGCTTTTCCTCACTCCTAGGTGGGTCTCTGAGTTGAGGTGGCAATTCCTGAACGCGCACACACACACACACACACACACACACACACACACACACACACACTTCTTTTCTGTCGTCACATAAACCAGTAGACAATTAGATGGCATTTCCCTGGCTACAATGGGGCTCCTAAGAGATCTTCCAGTTATTCCTGCTATTTAGCTAATCAATCATGTCACCCCATGGTTACTGGAAGTGTGTTGGCTAAGATGATCAGCCATGTCCCCTGCAATAAACTCAACGGGAAAGCAATAAGAATTCTTCAGTTACAAAAGGAGCCCTATCTCCCCATCACTTCAATCCATCCTTGTAAAAGTTTCAGAATGGCCTTATATCTTCCTTTGAGCTTTTAGTGCTGTGAATGGAATACAGGGGAAGTCCTACTATTAGATTAATATCCACAGTGTATACTTTATATACCTTACTGTACAACTTAAAATAGCAGCTAGGTGAAAAATTACTGGAATAAATTACTTGTTAGTGATTCCTGAGAAGCACTTTTTCTGGGAGTCCCAATCACAAAAGTTACTCTTCTGGTAAACATGGAAATTGAGGCAAGCAGAATATCAGAAACATGGCCAATATTCCTTTGAATTAGAGTCTGAGATAGTAGTTGTAATCAGAATTCTAGTCTTCTCCCTTGTGAACTAAGAACATTCTTTCCACACAAAGATGAATTTAGCAGCATGTAATTTTCCTTCTTATCCACTAAATGTGGGATTGAATTAGAGTTTACCTAGAGAAATCTAATTTATAGTTTTGAAAATAAGCAAAAAGCTGTTAGACTGCAATGTTGATATTCTGATCACATTACATATGCATAAGAAGACAGTATCAAGCAAAGCTTTATTTACATTTCCTAAGTGTTTTTGTTTTTTTTTTTTTTTTTCATTTTGTATAATGAGTGGTGCTGTTAGGGAATATGTGTATCCCTCTTTGTGTAATGGATTAAGTGTGAGTCCTGTTAAACACTAGGCCATAAATCAGACTGTGTTCTCTATGCCTAATTAAGGGCTTAGGGGGCGAAAAGGTAAATTCTTGAATGAAGGGCTCTACTCAGAATCAGAGTTTGTTATTTCACAAAGGAAGTAGAGAGATAAAGCAGAAAAAGGAGCAATTTAAGAGAATGAAAGAGAGGAAAACTATGAAAATGTTTTAGCCATTTTATTCTACTTCGTCTCAGATTTAAGAATGCATTAGCTGTTAAAGGGGCTGGATATAAGGTGAAAATTTTTATTTTTTAATTAGTGACTAAAATGCAATAATACTATTAATTGACCAGAGAATTTAAAATGAGGGTCAAAATAGTTCTAATCAATTAAAAAAGGAAAACTATATGCATTGACAGTGAAAATAAAACCAGTTACAGAAAAGTTTTGAAGAAAATTTACAAATTTTTTCTTTTTAGCTACATATATTTCTATAATTAGAGTGCATTAAAATCTTAAAATATTAAACTGTTGTAGATTTCAAAAACAAAAACAAAATAATCAGTTAATCCGCTTATTTCCTAGTGGAAGAATTGTCAATATTTTAGATAAAATTAGTCTCATAATATTATTATTATTATTTTGTGGTATGCGGGCCTCTCACTGTTGCGGCCTCTCCCATTGCGGAGCACAGGCTCCGGATGCGCAGGCTCAGCGGCCATGGCCCACGGGCCCAGCCGCTTCGCGGCATGTGGGATCTTCCCAGACCGAGGCACGAACTCGTATCCCCTGCATCGGCAGGCGGATTCTCAACCACTGCGCCACCAGGAAAGCCCTCATAATATTATTAAAACACTTCTGTATGTTCCTGGAGTGCGGCTAATGTTTATCAGCATTCTGACTGTACTTGATTAATAATGCTGATATTTGGCATTATTTCACTTTGCTTTGTATTACTCCTGAACTACTCAGTGAAAAATTGGTAGAGGTGGCATTTTGCTATGAGGAGGAAAAAAAAGGAAATATATCTTGATTGGCTGGACTTTTATTGTATTTACAATAAAAGGAATTGATTTCCTAAATTTCCAATCATTTATTTTTTACTCAGTAAATATTTATTGTGGCTTGGATTATGACAAGTAATTTGCTTAGTGCTGTTCAGTCAGCTGGGCAGGGGAGAAAGAAGATAAGGTAACCAACTTCATGGAATTTCCAGACTAGTTAGATCTTAATTGATCACTAACAAAAGATGTTTAGGAAAAACAGAATTATTAAATGTTCTTATCTGTAGAATTCAGAGAGTCTCAGTTTAGGCATAATACATATATTTCAGAAATAAATATTGCATGGTCATCAAGACCACCTAAGACTTCTCCCATTTCCCCTGCAACCCTTGACTCTATTCTCTGCCTTCGACTTTTATTACTCCTTCCCCACCCCACCTTCTGCTCTGTGCTGTGCCTGCTGGTGGGCATGTATGGGGGAGGGGGATAAGAGATTTCCTTTCATTCCAGACTTCCACAGGCAATGGGCATGTGGAATGGCAATGGAAGCAATCTCAGTCCCTTATTCCTGCCTGAAACACCTAAACTCCAATCTATGGTCAACACTTTAATTAGGATCCAAGGTGAAACCTTGTATTTCTAAGAGATCAGTCATGACACAACAACTTCTTTCCCCAGATTCTGCAGTCTCTCTTCTCTTAGTATTGGAGTCTCATAGAAAGGTGAACCCTTTCCCAGTACAGCATCAACTCTATTTTGTTTTATACAAGCTGATATCGATTACTGTTTGGATTTGGTCTGTACTGAATGTTTATCAATGGTTAAATATCTTACAATATAAAATAACATTCCAGGAGACAAAAGATCTGCTGGAATTGATGAGGAGGGACATGCACACTAGGAGGTTGAATTGTTGAATTCTGAACCTAAAAGCAGGAATGGAACTAACAAAGCAGGGGAATGCAGAGGAGGTGCCATTACATGCCAAATGAATTTTTGAGCTACCCCTATTGCTATATAATGGGCATGGGGGTCTTAGAAAAGAAAGAATTTATAGGGCAGTTCTAACTTGGAGCCTGTGCTCTTTGAGTTACCTTTCTCTCCTCGTTTAAAGGAAGGGTTCTTGAAATACATGTGATCTTATATGAAATTTAAATGAATGCTAGCAGTGCTTGGTGGATGTCATCTATCTGTTTGAATATTTTCCTAGTTCTAAACTGTCCTATTACTGCACTTATATTTGGAAACGCTTCTCTTCATTCCTACAAATTTAAATGGTCAAATCCTACCCATCCTTCAAATCGCATTTCAAAGGACATTTCTTTCTTAAAGCCTTCTTTAATCTCTCCAGTAGAGAGTTATTTCTCATATTAATTTTCACAAAATTTTACTTGTACATTTCTTGTGACATTCATCACTCTCTACCTCTGTTAAAAAAGATATACATGGAATTTAGCAAAAACTATAAAAGATCTATAATTGAGCCATATGTTTCTTTTTCTCACCACATTTATCTAGAGACTGAGTTAGTCCTAAGGAAAAGTATGGTTGAATGTAGCTAGATATACGTAGAAGAAAAGAATGTAACAACAGCAACAGCGTCTCTGGAATGGTGGCCCATTTCTATTCTGATGCTATATAAAATATATGTTATTTGGGCATAGAATATTGATCAAATCTTTAACCAGACTTACTTACTATGGACTATTTATACTCAAATATCCAAAAGTAGAGGTAGAATCCAAAGAGTCAGTTCATAATACTTGGCTCACTGTCCAAGAATGGATGGATATATAAACAACTAGTTTTTTAAAATATAATCAATTTATACCTGCTTTAAGTGGGATGATATATTTTCTCTTCTTTAATAATCAGAATTGGTTATTAAAGAATAATAATTTACTGCAAAGCCACTGAACATGTATGTTTTCCAAAAGTTCTTAAGCACTATTTCACAAAAATAACAAATTATATGTTCATATATATATATATATATATATATATATACATATATATGTATGTTATGGGCTGATTGCTTAAAACAGGTATTCCTTAATAGAAGAGAAAACATTGGAATGAGAATACAGATGTGAACATAATTCAAATTTAAGGTATTTGAAATGTAAAGTAAAAATATAATACACTAGAATAGTTATGCAAATTGCATGGGTACATTTATGACCTAGGGATAACTTCAGCGTGTTCTCTAAATCCATTTTAAAAAAGAAAGAAAAAAAATGGAGATAATCTTTTGATATTAAAAAAATGCATAGATTTTTCTTATTCGAATGAATTAATAAGTTACATATTTTTAAGAATTAGCATAATCAGCTCTTTATGATTACGTACTGCCTCTGCTTAATTTCAAACATTTTTATTACTTCAGTCATTTGACACTGTTCTCAAAGCAATCACCTTACTATAATTGTTTCGGTCGTAGACATGTCTTTTCATTAGATGTAAATGTTCGAGTTAGGAGTATTTATTTTTAAGCACTGCAGTTTAGAATAATACGAACTATGGGATTAGGGTCAAAGGACTTGGGTTTGAATGATTTAGCAAGAGATCTTGAATGCAATGTAATGTTGTTAAGCTTCATTTCCTCTTTTGTGCAGTAGAGGGAAAACTGTATGTTTAACTGCGTTGTTTCGAGGATCAAATTATATAATGTATATGAAAAAAACACAAAGTACTATTTACATACTTTATTATTACAGCCAGGAAATAACCTTACATAAATCATCCAGAATGAGTGCTCTTTTTGTTTTTTAGATACTCAAGATAAATACACACATAATTATTGTGTGGGTCATAGAGCCATTTTTTTCTTTGCCTAACAATAACTTTATTGACCTATAAACACTTCACCAGCGATCTAAGAAGTTGGAAAGGTTACAGTAAACTTTCAAGGCTTAACACTGTTTTATTTTGTAGTTCACTAACAAGGTTAACAGTCCAACTCTTCGTGCACACCAAACCTGACAATTACAAATAATTTTTAAAATACATAAGCGTTAGATGTGCAGTTGTTTACATAATCATGTTTTAGAAAATGACGCTATTACAAAATAACCAGTGCTAAGACACTGCATGGCATGGATCCATGGCTATGGAGCTTCGGTCTTGCATTGTTTAAGATGATGTAGGTGGCTCAACATTGTGTCAAGTTGCACCTTTAACATTAGTTGTGTATCAGAAGAGGCTTTTTTTTTTTCCCACCGTTTCAACAAGGCTTTAGGAATCTACTCAACCCAGCCGAAAAGGGTTAAAAGAGTCCAGCAGAGGGGAGTAGTGCAGAGTGAGTGTGTGTGTGTGAGCGCACAGGACAGAGGCATCGAGTTGCGGAGCGGACTCGCACACAAGTTCCAAAGGCCACCGTGTCCGCGGTAGTCGGCCCTAGGGGGGCCGGAAAGGCACGGCCTGCGCGGAGCTGGCAGCGCCGAGGGTCTAGGGGGCTGGGTTGGAGGGAGAGGGGTCTCGTGAGGGTTTCAGGGCGTGGCTGGAGTGGGAGGCGCGCGGCGAGTGTGCACGGGTGTGCGCGCGCGAGAGGGCGAGTGTGAGCGCGGCGAGTGTGAGCGCGGCGAGTGTGAGCGCGGCGAGTGTGAGCGCGGCGAGTGTGCGGCCGCGTCGCCATTCCCCGTGACGTCAGAGTGTATTGTTGTGAGAGGGGCCGAGCGTAGCATCCCCGGAGCTGTCACCGCGGCGGCCGCGGCGGCGGCGCAGCGCGAGCCCCCAGCGAGCGAGCCAGGCCGGCGCCGCCCCCGCCCCTGTCCCCGGCTCCACCGCCCCCGCCCCCGGCCCGCCCGCCGCGCGCCGCCGCCGCCGCCGCCGCCGCCGCCGCCGCCCGCGCGCCCCCACCCACCCCACCCCCTTGCTCCATCCCTCCCACCCGCCGCCGCCGCCCGCGCACCTCCCCCCGCGGAGCGAGTGCGGGTCACCGGGTCACTGGGTCATTGTCTCCGCGCCCGAACCCCGAGCACCCCGTGGAATCCCCCACGTCATCATCAGAACCATCAATGAGATGCAAACATGAAAGACAAGAGGAAGAAGAAGGACCGCACCTGGGCCGAGGCTGCCCGCCTGGTACGTACCGCTCCCCGCCCGCCGCCCGCCGCCCGCCGCCCGCCGCCCGCGCGTCCCGCCGGCCCCGCCGCACGCCCCGCGCCGGCCTGCAGCGGCGGAGACGGCCACTTCCAGCCCGAGCCGCCGCCCGCTCGCCGGGCTCTTGCTCTTTGTTATTCTGCGGGAGTGGGCTCGCCCGGGGGCCCCTGTGTGTGTGTGTGTGTGTGTGTGTGTGTGTGTGTGTGCGTGCGTGCGCGCGCGGAGGGGGGCAGCGATTATCTCGGGGAGCCCGGCGCCCGCCGCGCCCGGGACTGCCCGGGACACTTCTCCCGGTACTTCGCTCTCGGGGCTCGGCTGTACCTCCTCCACGGGTGAATTTACGAGCGCTCGGCCCCGCTCGACTTCCCTCTCTGCCGCTCCGGAGACCTTTGTGTGGCAATTACCACTCCCTCCCGGCCCCTCCACCCCCCGGAATTTCATCAATAACTCTCTGTGCACGGTCTGTGTGTAGGTTCGGCGTTTGTGAGTTCATACATTTTACACGTGCATGCACGGTGTGTGTCCGACCCGGACTTGTCGGGCGTGTGCATGTAGCCTAGGTCGTTGCGTGTCTGTGTGCCGTGTCGTGTGCATTATGTATGCACACTGATACGTGCATGTTTTGTGTGGATCAAGTTCGTTGGTGTTTGTAGGTATTGTGCTCTGCCCGATGTTTGTGTGTACATTCCATGCACGTGTGTGCAATTTTGTGAGTGTGTGTGTCCGGGTGTGTGTGTTTGGTGAAGTTGGGTCAGTGTCATTTGTAGAGGGAGGTTATTAAGAGTGTACAGCTAGGTGTGTTTCACTGCTGGCTTCCTGGGCGGTGTTACTTGGCTGCTTTTCCTTTTCTTTAACCTTTCGGAGCTTACGTTTTAATCAGCGAAAGAATGTCTCTATAGAAATGCTGGTTGGCAGAGGGGCGTCGGCGACTTTGGTTTGATGCATGTGTATGTGTGGATTTTTCTTTTTTTTCCTTCATCTTCTTTTAACGGACAGCTGTAAACGGTTGGTTTTTTTTTTTTAAGGATATTTCTGTACAGTGTGTCTCACGGGAATGCAAGGCATTACATTTGAAGCTCAGCCTTTCAGGGTTTCGGCTGCATAAATTAAATATTTATTCACCAACTTACTATCAGTTATAAATTGATCAAAAGAAAGCAGTCTGCATGCAGCGGGGGGCGGGGGAAGACCCCAGGATATGTTACTGGGTTGACTTTGTAAGGGTTGTTTTACTGTAACTGTGGTCGGGGTTTTTTGTTTGTTTGTTTTTGCTATTTTTTCTTTAAAAAAGCTTTAGAGTAACTACATCATGTTCAAGGAGAACATTTGTCAAAAGTAATTATCTGAGTTCGGTTGAAGGACCTTGCTGGTATGTCTCTGGATTCTGGCAAAGGGCTTTAGATAATTGACCCTATTGCCCTGCGAAGAAGTGGCAAAAGTCCTCTTTAATTGAGGTCTAGTTATTGGTAGCTGAAGTGGCCAGGCCCCTTTACTTCATCTTTTAATTTGTAATAGTGTATGTTATGATTTCTCCCCTTAATCTGTGATCGTGTTAATCGCTAAATCACTCACTGTCTGTGGATGAATGGGCAGGTGATAGTCATTCTCTAATGAACTACATCTGGGAGAGGAAACTTATTTGTGAAGAATACGTGAAAAGTAAGCAGGAGGCATTAAGTAGATGCCAGATTGATGTTATCACTGAATTTTTGCTAAAGCAGAGTACATTACTTATTGTTTGCTGAGCCATTAATTCAGAATTGTGTGAGGGTGTGCAAGGCTTCTGAAAACGCCTTCTTCAGTTTCCTTGGAGCAGCAATCGAGTATTATTATAGAGCTTCAGTGTATGTGTTTTAAACAAGTGAACAATGAGTTGATTTATAAATATTTTAAAATAATGATTGATGAATTCGCTGTATCTGCCTGCAGAGAGTTCTTTAATAAGTAGCAGTATTCTGATGGAATTTAAAGCTAACCATTTGTATTCAATCAGTATATGTTGCTATTCTTGAAAGTCCTGTGCTTTATTTGATCTAATTATATTGTATTGATAAATCTTGAAATAGGTTTCCAAGTTACAATTTTTTGTTAAAAGTTGCGTTTTCCTCTTGCAAAGTTCATTGGTGGGAAAAGACACGCTAGGAGTCATCAACACAAAAGAATTAATGATAGACCAGATGTCTCTATTTTAACCAGACATATTGAACTAGTAGTTATGGTAATTTTTCAATTTGGTTCAAGTTATTTTTCCCCCGGTAGTTGTACAAATGTGTATGTATTCAAAATGTGACAGTTGAAATAAAATACTGAATTAAATAGCAAGTAATTGTTACTGGAAATATCTTTTTCAGAAATTTGCCGTTTGTAGTAGTGACTTATGAGCATTCTTAACTTATTTTGTGAAAAAATGGTTCCATTTGGGTAATAGTGACAGTTTTTCACATTTTCTTTATGATTACATGAATGCATATAGACTTAAACTCTCTTCCAAACTTGCATGAAAAACATTTTACTCATATAAATGATAGTATTAATTTATACTCAATGTAAAAGGGATGCCTTTTCTTAAGCATTTCTGTGTTAGAAATACTATTATGTATTTTTACACTGCCACTGCTGATTTTGCTGTCGTTGTTGTTAAGGATTTTTAGCCTTTTCTCCATCAAATGTTAAACCAGATGTCTGATTTTAAAACTGAAGACTAAAGATGGATGGAAAATATGCAACTCAGTATGTGGTTCTTGCAATATATGAACTAAAGAGAGAGTATCCAAATTAATGTTAAGAATAACCTTCCAAATCATCCAGTGTACACTATGTATTATATATCTATATACATATATGTGTGTATGTGTGTGTATATATACATATATATATATATATATATATATATATATCCTACTGGTGTGTGTGTTTGCATGTGATTATCTTGACGGAGAGGATATCAAAGCAGAGGAAATGCAAAATAGATTTTTTGAACTGAGACCAAAAGCTTATGCTTAAATGTAGCTTGGTATTCACTTTTAAGAAAAATGTATATGGAAGAACAATTCTTTCTAGAGTAACTAAGAGCTTCCATTTGACAACAGAATTTTGGTTTTCTTTGTGAGAAAAGTATCCAGCCTCCAAATCTGTAAACTCTGAGTGTCACCTCCAGGGATTTTATTTTAGATGGAGATGCAGCTATCAAGCTCTACCAATTTTCTCATAGAAGTATGTCCTGTTTGGATGTGGTGGGCTTGTTTATCTTAGGAAAGGAGGGATGGTGGCATAATTCCCCTGTATTTTCAAGAATGCAGTGACTATTAACAGGCTGCCATTTTAAAATAGTAATATGACATCTTTTATTTTCTTTCTTCCCTGCATCAGTTGCAGAAATTTCAGCCTTCAGCCTCCCCCCATCCCCCTCGGCCTTCTGCAGTTGTGGTTGTTACTTAGCGCAGGGCCATTTAATATGGAGTCTGCTCCCAAACCAGATGCATTTTCATCTGTTTTATCTGCTCTTCTGAGGTTGTAGAGTCTCAGAGGATCCCACAATCACATGGAAGTATCTTCTGTCTTAATATATGTAGCCCACAATAAGAATAAAAATCAAAACCATAACTCTTGTCGGGCTAGGGCTTTGACTTTAATCCTTTTGACTTTTATCTCAAGTCTTCACTCTGTTACTATAAATACAGTTTAAACCATTGTGAAAGCATCTTCATGCTTCTTTGTAAAAAATGAGGATTTGACAGGACTTTGTTTCACTGCACTGAGGGGTTTCTTTGTTACTGGCTTACCACAGAACATACTGTTATTTATATGTTTATTCTAGGTTAATTCTTTTCTTTTTGACATGCAAAAATGTTGTTGCTTTGAGAAGTGCTTTTTGATAGTTTAATCAGTTTGTTCTATAGGGAATGCTGCTGTTAAGATAATGGTTCAATGTATTAATTTGTTCCCTGAGTTTCCTTCTATTTGTTTCATCCCTTACAATCTTTGTTTAGTCTCACTGGCACCTGAAAATAAATCTTAATCTTCAATAGCTTTGTGCTTGGTAACATGGCTGATTTATTTGCTCATAGTTTAGATACATTCACACAGATAATGAATATCAGTGGGTTTTTTTTTTTTTTGGTAGTTCAAGGTGACCTTTGGAAAAAATTTTAATGGCAAATTTGACTCATCGTTTGGAGAAAACAGGCACATACCCCTTTATGCCATAGCAGAGTTACTGAAGATTTTAAGTAAATTGAAATTTTGTAAATCATAATCTATTAAATATTAAGTAGGGGTTTATTAATTAAAGGAAATCTGTGTGAATCTTTTGCACAGTGAAGATTCTTTTGCATAATGCATTATATTCTAAATAAACTGTTAGGGTTTCTGTCAAATAAAGCTGAATGGTAATGGTAGCCATTAAACTAGAAAACAATTCATAATTGTTAATGTACTGGTTGCCTTGCCTTTTATCTTTGTATTTTAGAAATAAATATAATTTTTCTGGGGCGGTGAACATAGGGATGGAGGAGAGAGCATTGGTCCTGCTTTTGGCATTCTCTCACTGTTCTAATGGTGTTCAGATTTTAGGTTATGACCAGGCCTTCATAACAGTTGAGAACATTTTGACTTGTGATTTGGGGTAAGCCCCAAAGGTGCACATGAGCCATAACTGTGACAGTGCTTACTGGTTTGGGAGCATGGCTAATGTGTTTGGCAAACGGAGTTTTATTTTCAAAAGCTTGCATTTTGGTTGGTTTGATTCAGCTGTTTTCTGTGATTCACACATAGCATCATCTCTTTACGTCTATATCTCATCATCTTTCTTTCAGATATGGAACCTAAATTTTCATTTTGCAATTTGAAAGATGAAAAGAGTTGAGCAAGCTGTATGCCTCTCGAGAAAAAAGAAGGAGTTTCAAGTTGGAAACAAAATGTGTTTGAAATAATGAGGAATGTGAACTTGGGCCCAGTGTATAGGTTGTTAATTTTTTATTTCCTGCCGACATGAAAGAGAATTTTAAGAATTCTTTCGTAGGTTTTTCTCTCTTTGACAAATTCTTTAGTAGCAGATGAGCATATGGTAGCTTTTAGACTTGGAATTTCACTACAGAAAAACTAACTGATAAAGTAATTAAATTTAATTTTTAATAGTGTAATCATTTCAACACTTCACTGAACTGCATTGGAAATGTGAAGTATGGTCCCTAAATATTTTGAGGGCTCCTACATAGCATATGGTTCAAATGCCAGGGACGATACAAAGATATATCCTTAAGGAGTGTAGAGTTCAGTGGTGGAGACTAGAGAACTTGGAGGGTAACTGAGCAGACACCAACCATGGGCACTGCATGAAAGATCAAGAGGCACTAGTTTACAGATTTACAGAAGGGAGAAGGTGATTGTAGAAGGCTTACTGGATTCGGCGAAGCTTGGTTTGTCCTTGAAATCTGAATAAGATTAAACAGGTGATGAGAAAGCATTCTAGGAAAAGAGAACTGCACGGGCAAAAGGTGTAGTGTCAGGTGAGAGGGAGGGTTCAGGGGACAATGAACAGGCCAGTCTAGAAATCTCAGAAGGCTTGAGGGTGCAGGCACTGAAATAAAGTTGAAAATTAAATTGTGACCCAATTGTGGAGGGTTTTGAAAGTCATTTTAAGACAGTTGGACCTTGTAAATTGTAGCATGAGTCTGGTGGCGTGGGGGGTGTAGTAGAAACACACAGCACACACACACATACCCCAGAATGACTCTTCCTTACAGAGAGGGGACCCCGATGGTCTGAGGGTGTCTCTGAATGCTTCCATTACTTGGAAATAGAGTCTAAAAGCAAAATTGATGTTAGAAATATTTTATTTTAAATAACACAACTTTGTTCTGTCCCATAGCCTTTGCCAAATGAGGGAAAGTAAACAATAGTAAGTGCTATACATTACAGTTGTAGAAAATGTATACAGAGCACTCATTTGCCAAAAATACTCTCTTGAGATCAGTAGGTAGCTAGGGTTATCTCAGTAACTCATTCTCCTAGTGTGGGGTTTAACGACGTGCCCAGTATCTTCACCTGGTTTGTAAGGAGCAGGGCTGGCATAGATCCTTTTTAAAATTCTGTGCTGTCTTTCTGATTTTTAAAAAATAATGCAAGCATTTTAATGGATGTGAATTTAACGGATTTGTTGCCTGGAGGCATGGGGAGGATCCAAGCCTACACCACACTTATTGCCTGTCTTTCATTTCTCTCTCTCTCTCTCTCTCTTTTTCTAAGCATCAAAACTTTGCACGGTCGTGGTGGTGGTTGTTCATTTATAATTTAAAATCCCTTTTCTCCCACCCTTGAGGTCCTCAGTTGCAGATCCTGGCTCCTTCCTGCCGGGGCTGGGAGGAGGGGCATCTGTACAGAAGGACTTTCTGCTATTTGCCAGCACTGAGTGCCTTGATTGTTCTGCCTTTGTCCCAGCACAGTAGGTAGCTGTGGAAATCTAGCCCTGACTGAAACTTTCCCTGAAGAGCCCTTGGGGAACAAATAGAAACATTATATGATTAGCCACATTGTTTTCATTATTAAACAAATCTACATAAAAGGATAGCAATTAACAGCTTTATCTGCCTGAACTAGACACCTACCTTTCCTCTTGCCTCCATATTCCCAATTGAAGTGGTAACAGTTAACTGTTGCTGGTTTTAATGTCAGTAAGTGACAAAACTAAATTGGGAATAGGCACTTCTCCTGGTTGATTGACGTATAGCCCTCTGACACATTCTTCTGTAGTTTTAAGGCAAATTCATGCCCTGGGGTTAAAGCCAAAGGGCTTGTCAGAACATTGACTTTAACAGCTGAAATATATAACTTAAATGACATCCAAGACCTTAGCTTTGGTGAAACTTTTAGAACCTGAGGAATTCTCCAAGGCAGTGCAATTTATACTTAATGGACAAGCTTAGAACTTGTAAGATTTTTGTCTAATTATATAGATGTATAATTTACTTTATGATGCAGTTATTTACCATGGGTTTATTTTGCTTATATTTAGCATAAATTAGTCCATGAACAACTTAGATAATGATTTTAAAAATAATTCCACAACTGATTTTTTTGGCAAGTGTTCCATTCTTTACTAATCCAATAGTTGATTTCGGAATATATTATTTATGACTTAAAGAAGGGAATAGGAAGGACCCTCTTCATCTTATTCAGAAGACAGATGGCATTTTCAAGATTTTGTTAACTATCATGTTTTGAAACCTGTCTTGATAAATTCAGGGAATTAGAAATTGAGACTGGATCTTTGCGCTTGTTTTTCAGCTCAGTCATAGAGAAGACGTGATGTAGTGAGGCTGTTGTTTATTCTTAGGGTTTTTTTTAATGTCAAAAATAAATGGCTACACATGTAATTTGTGCATGTATGGAAACCTTGTTGACATAGCTGTAAAACTAAGTCACCGTCTGGACCATCAGGACTCTGTATGACCTTCCCTGCTTCCTCTCCCAACCATGCACAAGCAACAGACACCCCCTTATTTGAAAATGTGTTTATAAGAAAATCTCCTTCCTTTAAAATATGTGTTATCATATCTTCAAAATATCGCAGTCAGAAATTGTCATTCCTAAATTCTCTGTTTAGTCTAATTTCTTATCTCAATCCTAGAAATTTTAAGTCAATCCTAGAAGTCAATTAAACTTTTTGAATTAAATTTCTTTGATACTTTCCTTGTTCCCTTTCCATCACTCTTGCTCTTTCCTGCTTGCTTGAGGGTCTCCTTTCAGTTTCCCTCTTAATGCTGGTGTATCTCAGAATTCTGTCTCCCCCATCCTTTTTATTCTCCTCTCCTTGGGCCGTTTCATCCACCTCAATGGCAAGTGTCCCAGGATGAGGACTCTAGCCTTGATCCTTTCCTTAAATTTTGGACTTACACTGACAATTTCTACTGTTTATCTCTATGTACTATGGATATTTCAAATGAAATGTATCCAGTTCAGTTAAATATTCATTAGAGACCTCCCACAAATGTACCATACATTGGGTCCACAAAGAGGAAAGGACAGCACTCCTGTCTGGAGGAGACTTATCTGTATGAATGTAAACACATGGTGTCTGTGGAGAGTGGTAAATTCTGCCTTCTAAATGTAGCTCACATTTAGCTCCTCCTCTTTTCATTCTCTATATTTTACTGAGTTCTGACCTTCCAACTAATTTCATCACTAATTTCTTTTCCAAATCTTACTTACTGAAGCTGTATTTATCTTTCTAGAACAGACCTGATCTTACTGAATCATTCCTCTGCTTACACTTTTGTGATTACCTGTAAGTTAAAGTCTGGCAGGTCATGGGAAGCCCGTTTCAATGTCAGAAATCCTTTCGTTAAGTGATGCATGATTGCTTTCCCTAATAATATGCAGAATTTAGCATGTTCTGTCCATTATACATCGCACCAACCTTCCCATTGTGTAATAATCTCTGCAACATTAGATTTAAATTCTTTTGAAACATAACAAAGTAGTTATTTTTAATATGAGATAGTTAAATTCATCAACATATTTTATCAACTTCTGTGTTCAACTTTATTTCTTGTATTACACTCACTCTCCAAGTTGCCTCCTTTAACAGCTTTTTTTTTTTTAAATTAAGGGTCTCCAGGTTCATAAACAGTCTTTGTATTTCCAAAATGTTTTTGTTTTGCCCACCCCTTAAAAATCTTTCTTATTAAGATTTTGTATTTTGAGTTAGTTATAGACTCACATGAAATTATAAGAATTAAAAAAGAGTGAACAGATGGCCAAATCCTCTCCCTATCATCCATACCTTCTTCCCAAACCCTCCATATTCTCATAATTTTAATCTGAATACAGTCAAGATTGGGTATACAAAAGTGGTCAACATCAGCCTTTAGGAAGCATTATCCCCCAAATATATGGATTATAATTCAAAAAGAGATTTTTTTCACAAAACTCAGCACATCTTCCATTAAAAAAAATTGGAGAAACTTCGTAGGAAAAAACAAGAGATCCTATGTTGCTCTCACCTTTGAGTGATAATTTAACTAGTTGTAAAAGCCTTAGTTGACGATTTTTTTTACGCTTAGTACTTCAGAAATGTTTCTTCATTATGTTCTTGCATCAGTGTTTGTAATACCTTGTCTGTGGTGAGTTTCATTATTTATTTTTTAAGAGGTAATATGCTTTTTGTATATGAGAGTTGTTACATGTTCTCTTTATCCTTGAAGTTCTGAAGTTTTAATGCTTTGTCTTAAATGTTTGTGTTTATTCTACCTGGTACCTAGAGTGTACTATTTTTTAGAGTATACTTAATTGTTGCCTTTTTATGCTTTAGAATTTTAATCTGGTATAGAACTTACTTATTGTATCGTGTCCCCAGAAGGCCATGAATTCTTTAAAGTCTTCTAAGAGTTCCCACAGCATCTCATAGTTTAGCTTATGGGCTAGCATTAAAAACAATGTGGAAAGGACTCCCCTAATATGGAACAGGATACAACAATGAATGTGCTGGCTTTGCCAGTCAGAATTATGGATTGCAAGCAACAAAAACCAATTCTTGTTACTTAAGTAGAAAATGAGGTTTTTTGGGAGGCCATAAAGTAGTTTATATAATCATCAGGAAGGATCCGGAAAGAAGAAAAAAAAAAAACAGCTGGAAAAATAGGGATCAGTAGAGGCTGGGCAGCAAAAACACACACAGTCATGCTGTAAGAACAGTCTACTTGGGATATGGCTGTGGTACCACTACCACCACTCGTGTCACCACTGTGACTTAGTGCTGACATAGGACACTGCTTTTGCTCCCAATTTATCATATGGATGTATCATAATCCACTGTGTCTTTGCATCCCAGACTCAAGATTCAAATTCACAGGCAGATGCATCCAATTGTCAGACTGTGGTTCCCAAATCTGTACCTTAGGTGCTAGGGACTGATGAGAAGGTGTACATGGCCTCTTCACTACTGTAGTGGAAACATTTGCATTCGCATTTTCATAGTGACAATAAAGTCAGCAAGGTTAAAACTGAATGCCACATCTCTTCCCACCTCCTGTTCCCAGCAAGTCTGCTCCCCCTTTCTTTCTTCTCTCTATGAAACCCACCACCATCTTCATAGTTCTTCAAAGCAGGAAACTTCTTGTCATCATTAATGCCTTTTTGTATCTTTTTCCTTTTTATCCAGTAATCACTGAGTTCTGCCAGTTTTATCTCCTTTTCTTCAGATCTTCAAATTCTCAAATATATGCTACACTTATATCCATTTCCACTGTAATTTACCCTGACTCAGGCAGTATGTAGGTTTGGGAAATATAGATTAATGACAGGCCTGAAAGTCAGGCAGATGTATATATGAGTCTCAATTCTGCTTCTTACTATGTGTTTGACTTTAGGCAAATTATTCAACATCTCTCAATTTTAGTTCAATTGTCTATTAAAGGGAATAATGGCATTACAGAGTGATTGGAATATTTAAATAAGATAATATGCATAATGTACTTAAGTACAGTGTCTGACATCAGAAGGTGCCAGTTAATGTTAGTGTCTGGTAGTTCCCATCTTCTTGTTAAGTTGATACAAGCACCTTGTAAGTGGTTTCACTGACTCCAGACTTGCCTCCACTGAGAATCATTCTCCTTATTACATCCACAGTTGCTTCTTCAGAGGTAGAACTGGTTCATGGTATCCCCTTGAGTCTGACTTAGTTCCTGTGGGAAACAGATGGCATTATCTTAAAATGGGTGATTGAAGAAAGTTAGGGCACAATAAAAGAAAAGAACAAGGGATAGTGAGACAAATCGGGGATATCACCAGCAGGAAGATGTGACTATCCTTAGACTGTAAGGGCCGAGAAGAGCAGTGAGTGGTTATTGCAGTGATGTGGGCTCTGATTATAGGAGAGGGGTGACTGACAGACACTGTGACCGTAGGCGGTGGAACATAGCCGCTGCCAGCCCTCACCCCTGCAAGAGGGAAAAACATGCACATTGACACTCGCTCCTCTCTTCTTCCATCCACTGATCTCCAGTTGGTGCCTCCTCTTGGCTGAACCCACCCATTAGTCAGAGGACAGAGGACCTCCATTGAGGAAATTCAGTTGTCAGCCTACTGGCTCACAAAGCTGGGTGGAGAGGGGTAAAAAGTGAATCTGGAGTTGCTTATGGGGAATATACAAAGTACCTCTTTTTCAAAGACCCTTTAATAGCTTCCCATTATTCTAAGAGTATCGTGCCACTTGCTTCAGGATCCTTCAGGTTTGTCTTTTGCTTATATCTCTAGTTTCATTGCTTGATTCTCTTACCATTGGCATTCTAAATGACAGTCATATAAAAGTACTGTTAGATCTTTGAATTTATCATACTGTCCCATATTTTGTCTTGACTTTGTACATGTTGTTCCTTTTCTTTGTCAAATCCTCCCTCCCTACCTTTCTGTTTCTTTTCATTTGGTAAATTCCCACACTTTCTTCAGATTTCAGCTTCCTTTGAGAAGTTTTTATACGTTCCCAAAGCACTTCATAGTTGGGACAGTATATTATAATTAGTTGTTTACTTTCTTGTTTATAATTTTTCCCAAGTGCCTGATGCACTACCTCATGTTAAGATGGTGCTTATTATAGTTAAGTAAAGTGAATGAGTCAAAGAAGATTTTTCAGAGGAGTTGTTAGAGCTAAGTTTTTTAAAGTTTTCAAAAGATCTGTAGAACCGTAGCACTTCTGTCTTCTTGATTTATTTCCGTGTCATTACTGAATTGTCATTGTACAATCTAGAGAAGGGATCAAATTTCCTGAGACTCAGTTGGACAACTGATAGATTTTGAAAATCTGTGTCTACTGTCAATTCACTAGCCTCTTTTATTACCCTGGGATAATAATTTAATGAAATCAATGGCAATGAAAAATATTCAGTTCTTGCCATTAATATGTTAGGTACCATGTGAATGCGATAAGATATGAACCTTAACCTTTGGGAAATTAACATTAAAAAAACAAAAAACGTTTAGGACCCAAGAGATACTTTTTTTGTAAATTTAAACTTGCAAGGTGTAGTAGAAATTCAGTAACCTAAAGGTAATCTTCCTTTATGTTTGATTTTAATAAGGTACAATGATGATCTGTAAAGACTTTCCATGACTCGCAAACCAAAAAGAGAATTATCTAGTAAGTATATTGATTACAACACAGATTGGAAATGTTTGCAAAGTAAATAATCTCCTTTATACACATAAGTAAAATATTTATAAGCTTAATGTCATAGCCTCATTTTTAGAGTGCAGAAATCTGATCTAATGATGGAATAGACTTCGTATATCAGTTATCATAAAATGTTACTATTACTAAATTAACTAATAATTAAAATAACAGTTACTAAAGTAATGACTAATAATGGCTAATAACAGCTAATACTTATTGGGTACTTGTATACCTGATACTACACTAACTTGTTATATGCATTATATTCTTTAATCCTAAGAGCAAACCTAGGAGACACACTGTAGTATTATCTACCTTTTTAAATAAAGAGATTGAGATTTAGAGTGTCAGTTGAGTTTCTGTCAGTTGCAAGTGAAATAAATTTAGTGAAAACTAGTTTAAGCAAAAAGGCTAACAAAACTGAGAAGTCCAAGAGTGGACTTCGGTTGTAGGTGGGTGTAGAGATATAGAGAATGTCATCAAAGTATTTGCTTTTTCTCCATCTTTTGTCTTTGTTTTTTCTTGGCCTCATACTGCGGACAGGGTCCGATAGAAGTCTTGGTCAAGATAAGATGGTTACTGCACCCCAGACCTGCATCCTCCAAGCTTAGCACACCAACATAAAAAGAATCTCTTTCCCTCCTCCTCCTCCTCCTCCTCCTCCTCCTTATTATTATTGTTGTTGTTGTTATTTTATTCAGTAAATACCCTCCCAGGGAAGTCTTTACTTTGTCCTACTTGGCTGATATACCCATCCCTCACCTACAGCAATGGCCAGGATGAGGTAACATGATTGATTACCCTACAGGGATCACATGCAGCAGAAGAAAATTACACAAAAGCACCAATAAAGATGGAAAGTATGCTGGGAAAACATAAATGCCATTGTCTGGGCTTTTGGAGAGGGTGAATTAATTTGCTGAGCTAGCAAGTAGTGGAGCAATGATTAAAACCCATGTCTGCCCAACTTAAGAGCTCTAGATTGCATATTAAAGTTAGATACTTTTTTATTCATTCTTTCTGGTATTGTTTTTATGATATTTGTTTCACATTTTCAAGATGTTAAAGCCCAGGCAGCCATTGCGAAGAATCCGAAGATTTCTTTGGGGTGTTTTCTCTGGAACTAACTTTCCTGATTTAGAGGCTAGAAGTTACAATGGATGGTTTCTGTTCTGTTTTCCCTCACAGACAAGTTTCTTTAAATAGAGTTATATTCTAATGGTCTTTATATAATATTTATAACATAGTTTAGCACAATTCACAACCTGAATTCACAAAATACATAATTCTGGATGAAGCTTCCAGGTACTTTCTGGTGGCAAGTAAATATTTTTATTCGCTGACTAAATGCCAAGTTTTCTTCACAGGGATGGTCATGACCCTAAGAGGATGTTAGTTTAGCGAAATAGAGCAAACTGTTCTTTTCCATAATGTAAATCCTCACTCATTTCTCTGAATATTGAGAAAAGATCAGCATAAGTTAATGACTCCTTATTTCATATAGAATTCTGTGGGCATCACAATCTTATTGCTGTCACTTCTTATTTATTCATTTAATGACTCTTAGCCTTGTGGAAATTTAACCATACCTTTTCATTTTCATTTTGATTTTTTTCCTTTCTTTTTTTTTTTTGCCTCACCACTCGGCATGTGGGATCTTAGTTCCCTGACCAGGGATCGAACCCATGCCCCCTGCATTGGAAGCATGGAGTCTTAATCACTCGACCACCAGGGAAATCCCCATACCTTTTCATTTTGGATGTAGGTGGATGGCGCTAAGTGTTGATGTTTATTCATGGTCTGCTCTAGGCAGAGATGCTACTGTGTATAAAGAGAAAAACGTATTTAACCCACCAGGATCTTTAATGAGGAAATGAGAAAAATCAATAAAGACTGTTAAATACAAACAAAAATATTATCTATCTCCTGTTCTCATCCTTTCTCCAGTTTTTATATGTCTGTTTTACCACTTTTAGCTAATGCTATCTTCACAAACCAAGTTCTAATAACTAAATGGGAATAGAGGGACTATCAGTAGGAACAACAAAAATCAATGAGCAAATATAAATATTGTATTACCTTTTAATCTTCTAATGACTTTTTCCCCCCCTTTTCCCGGAACTCACCATTAAATAAGCTCGGCTTCATGGTAGGAAATGCAGGATTCATGAAAGTTATTTTCATTTGTTAAAAGCTTTAGTGGAGGACTCCCCTGGTGGCGCAGTGGTTGAGAATCTGCCTGCCAATGCAGGACACACGGGTTCGAGCCCTGGTCTGGGAAGATCCCACATGCCGCGGAGCGACTGGGCCCGTGAGCCACAATTACAGAGCCTGTGCGTCTGGAGCCTGTGCTCCGCAACAGGAGAGGCCGCAATAGTGAGAGGGCCCGGCACTGCGATGAAGAGTGGCCCTCCGCTGCCACAACTAGAGAAAGCCCTCGCACAGAAACGAAGACCCAACACAGCCATAAATAAATAAATAAAATTTAAAAATAAAAATAAAAAGCTTTAGTGGAGAATGAGGCCCTTTTTAAATTAGTCCAGTCTTCCCAGTCCATCTTTTCAAGAATTGTTGTCTCTTATTCTCCTGGTACTAGGTGATAGTCATAGGCAGCTTTTAACAAATGAAAGAGGCAACTTGAAGCACATTAAAGGTGTCGTCCAGAAAATTGCATGATGAAGAAGCAATCAGTAGGACTTTAATAAAGCTTAGTGTTTTGTCATCATTTTTTTTCCTGTGTGTTTCTGCATACACACTTGATCCTAAACACCACAGAGGTTAGGGGCACAGACCAACCGCAGATTCAGAAATCTGTATAACTTATAGTTGGTGCTCCCTACCTGCAGTTCCTCTGCATCTCTGGTTCCATATCGATGGATTCAACCAGCTGTGGATTGTGTCGTACTTACTGAAAAAGATCTGTAAGTGGTCCTGCGCAGTTCCAACCCATGTTGCTCAAGGGTCAGCTATTTTCAGTTGTGTTGGAGAGACCCTACAGAGAGAAAAAGATTGTTTTCTACTAAATTATTATTATTTTTAATCTCTTCCTCTGTCTTTAATGAATGGTTGACTGGCTATTTCGTTATAGGCAGTAGGTTGGCGCAGGGTGGAACTTCTTTGCCCCTTGAAGTCAGGTGTTACCAGGTGTGTGGTCTTATTCCCTCGAGTCAGGGTTTGATTCACCTTTTTCTTTACCCGGCTGTGTTGATCCCAGAAGCTGCTGACAAGATGAAGTTTCCGTCACCCTGTGTCTTGATTGGACATGTAGATGTGAAGGAGGAATCAACATCTGTTTTAATCCACTAAGATTTGGGGGTTGGTTTTTACTGTTTCCTATCCCTGCCTGTCCTGACAGATACAGTCCTGATAGCAAAACAGATGTTTTTGTTCCAGGCCACCTTTTCCCTTTGTTTATGAGACACTAAATGCTTCATTACATGCTTAAGAGGTAAGGAAAGCAAACAAGGTTAAGTCCCTGTTTTCTTCTTCATTGCATTAAATTGCTTTGTAAAATCATCCTCTTCAGTAAAAATCTTTGATATTTTTAAACCAGAAAACAATAGAGGATTTTCATTCACAGAAAATTCTTTTATATTCTCTCTTAAGATAATTCTGTTTATTTTTTTCCTGATAAAATAAGTGCTTTTCCTTCCATCTGTCTACTGAGGAGGATAGTTTTCTAACCAGAAAGAGTGGAACAATTATTGTTAACAGGGAATTGAATTCTAAAATAGTTGAAGAGATAGAAAAAGGGCACCTGGACATTTTCAACAAGTTCAGGTTCCCAAGTCCAGACAAAGTCTGTTTCACATTGAAAAGGTATGGCCAGATTTCCACACCACTGAGAAGAGGAAAGCAGATACTGTAATAACACCTCCTTTCTGTCTTTCTTTCTTTCTTTCTTTCTCTCTCTCTCTCTTTCTCTCTTTCTCTCTCTCTCTCTCTCTCTCTTTTTTTGGCCTAGAGGAGTGCTTGTAGAAAGGAACACCCCCACTAAGGGATTATATTTCCCAGTCTGTCTCAGAGAGTTCTGTCTCCATTTCCCTTCCATTGAGGGCTTGGTCACCCTCGGGCTATTTCCCACCAGTTTCCACTCTTCTCTAGATACAGCACACAGAAACTCCTGACAGCTGACAGACTTTCCATTGAGCCCTACCTTTTCATGTAGGAAAAGGGGGAAAAAATGAAGAAAACTTGTCTTGAAAGCCTGCAGACTTTCATACCGCAAGGAATGTGTTGACCATATGCATCCTAAACCAGGCGGACAATGTTGGTCCAGCCCTTGAACTCACCAGTATGCAGCCCTATCTGTTCCGTGCTCAGAAGCAAAAACTCAAAACCAGATTTCCTAGAATTTTCTACCAGTCTTTTCCTCAAATGGCAGTGGAGTTGTTGACGCACAGTCCCTTACGTGTTAAACTGTAATTTTCAATACGGCATAATTTATCTGTAGGAGACATTGATTTTCTCAATGAATTCCTTATCTTCGAAGTTTCTTGGCCTTTGTATGGGGGTGTAGCTACTTCATTATAATTATTATAGGCAAAGCCACCACTGAATTGCTAGGGTCACGAAGCAGACTTTCATCTTCTCATTTTACTTCCCAGTAATATGGAGATGATACATTTTGTTTTTATCTTCCCTTTGTACCAGGTAACCTACAGAATATTCCAGTATTTGTTCTCCTATAGGTTCTCTATACCTGACGGCAGGTGTAAATAGCTCTTAAAACCTGAACGTCTAGGTGGTTAACAGAACTCGCAAAGCTTTTTCTACAGATAGTTTCTACAGGGAGGATTTGATTCCTTGTGGCTTAGTGCCTACTGCCTGTAGTTGAGTGAATCTAGGAGAAAAACATCTGGCCTAATTTATCTTTAGGCGTAATTCAATAATGCTGAATGGCAACCTCTTGGAAAAATCTGAGTAAGAGTTTCTGTAAGCGCTAATTTAGAGTTGGTTAATAGGTAACTCTTATTTGTATTTCTTTCAAAGGGATAGATATTTTGATCACATCGGAGCTAATCATTTTTCTTCTTTCTGACATAAAAGTGGCATTATGGTATAATGAGCTCCCAGCCTGGTTGTATGCAAATCTCAACTGGTAAAATCAGGACTGAGGACGGCTAAAAAGCAATAGGGACTATCTGATTTCATAAAGAACCGTTTGTTGGCAAAGGTAAGTTTTAATGTTCCATTGCCTCCTTAAAGAGACTCAGCCCATACTTCATATCAACAAATATGGGCTGATTGAAACCAGTTCTGTTGCTTTGTGCCCTGATAAATATGGCCTTCATTTCTCTAGCACCTAGTTTAAGAAACAGGACCAGAAAGGAGGGTTGGATGCAAACCTGGAAAATTTGGCTAATATTAAGGTGGGTAATACATCAAGTAGAATATCAAAGTAATTGCCCCAAGAATGTATTTAGTATAAATTGTGATGCAGATACTTTAATTATATCTTAATTACCTGAGTACAGTAAATCTGGTGGCAGATCTTTGACTTGGCTTTTAATATGAATAGTTATGGTAGATTTTTATGTATGATTCCAATTAGGAACAGGAAAACACATGTCACATAAACCTTTTGGTCTATAGAAAGCCTATAGATCATATCGTTAAAATATTAGGATACCTGCTTCATATTTTTAAAATGTTGGCCCTCCTTCTGAAGCCTGGGATTCAGAAGCTCTTTTAACTATTATTCATCAGAGTTGAGTTCTAGGTAAAGACTTCTTACTGCTAGAATTATTCAGAGCTTTGCCTGGTAAGTTCCTAATTTTATACAATTGTTTAATTTTTTAACTGTTGTCTCTGGATGTTCAAAGTGCATGCTTGACAAAAGACTAACTCTGCATTTATGATTTTTATTTGGTTAAGAATTTTTAGTAATAGCTACTCTTCTATTCATCTTCTAAAGGAATCAAAAATTAACATCAGGTTCGGAAACAATCTATTTTGTACCTTTTTTTAATGTCCTGTGAAAGGAACTGACTGAGGGCTTAATAATTAGTATAACAGACACCTTGGTCATGAACATTTGGTCACAAACAGTGACTAAAATGCAATTCTTACCAATTTAATGAGAAGGAGAGTTTATTAGAAGACTTGTATAAACATAACCAGTATAGGTGAATGAAGTTCCTCAGTAACACCTGGAAAGAAAGAATGAGTGTTTCAGGGCTCTCTGATCTTTGCTTCTCTTTGTAGAGATGCCTTATTTTCTGAGTCTGGCTTCTTCCACATGACTAGGAACGTGGCTTCCAGCAAGTCTCATGGTTTCATCACATGGCGTTATTACCAGATATTTGTTTTCTTGAGTTTTAGGCTAATGTATCCTGGGGAAGATCAATGATTAACCCTCCCTGTGTCCCCTCCCCTTGCCATCACACCACCCCATCATTACTAGGCAACTCTTCAGTATCTACAGGAATAGAATGGCTCCCATTCAAATAAAAGTATAAAAAGGTATTTTTCAGAAGAAGAGAATAATACGTCCATAAAACAAGAAATTCAGTACATCACTTTTTCCTTGCCATTTATTTATCTTGTTTTCATTCATTAGGCAAGTTTTATTAAGTGCCTACCATATGCCAGGTAATCAGAAATATAGCAATGACCAAAAAGAAAAAATACCGTGATGATCGTCACTACTTCTATAGAATCTGACTTATAATACCGTCCATCACTGGAATATGGTAGGAAAGGGTCATTTCTGTGTAGATTAAACCAGCATTTTGAATGGATATGGAAGAAGACATGGCTTAGTCTCCTTCTTTTTAAGTCATTTGTAAGTAAATTAGATGTCTCTCACCCTTCCCTCCTCAACTATAGTAAACCAGAGGTTAAGTGTCTCCAGAGATGGTGATGGCATGTTTTATTGTATTTCATTTTGGGGTGTGTGTATGTGTGTGTGTGTTTGGTAATTATTTGTTAAATCAATGAATTATCAAGGAGGTGATGCTATTGTCTAACTACAGTCAAGAGAAGAGTTACTATTCACTGTAACAAAGCACCATCATTGTTTTTGTCATTCTTCAACATTTAAGTGGTCAGAGTCAAATAATCCCATATAACAAAGTCATTTTCTACAATTATCTCAAGATATATTTTGTAACTAATTCCTTCTGGCAGCTACATCTGGATGCTGTGTCATTTCAGGCTAGTCTGTGAGAATAACACTGAAGAATTCCCCTGACTCAGATTGAATGATGAGTAATCTTTGCTTTGGAAAAAATTCAATATACCTGCATTTTATTTTCTCCATTGTGCTTTAGAGTATAGGTCATATAACTCTTTCTTTGGTGTTTGAATATTCATTTGTATTTTGTTTTGGAACTGATTTTAAGTTAGTTATTAAATATTATATGGTAGATGCATCTGTTATATAAGTTGTATAATGTAGAGATTATCTTCATACGCAGTTTAAAGATTATAAAAGTAATTTGTGTTTCTAAATACACAGATATTTTAAAAGTATAAAATTTCCTCCTTCTGCTTTTGCTTTTCTGCCACTCTCCAGGGTAACAATTGTTAAGTGTTTGAATATTTTTATCTGGTGTGAATGTGTGTGTGGGGGTGGTTTGTGGGTGTATTTGTATGTATACCACATGTACGTGAATATATACCTCCTCTATACATATTGTTCTTTTTTTAAAAAAATTATTTATTTCTTTGGCTGAGTCGGGTCTTAGTTGCAGCATGCGGGATCTATCGTTGCAGCGCATGGGCTCCAGAGCACACGGGCTCAGTAGTTGCAACATGTGAGCTCTAGTTGTGGTACAAAGGCTCTAGAGCACATGGGTCCAGTAGTTGCAGTGCGCAAGCTTAGTTGCCCCACGGCATGTGGGATCTTAATTCCCTGACCAGGGATCGAACCTGCGTCCCCTGTGTTGGAAGGTGGATTCTTAACCACTGGACCAGCAGGGAAGTTCCTGTACATATTGTTCTTCAGCTTGCTTATTTTTAGTCATCACTTTCTTGTGGATATCCTCCTGTATCAGTCAGTACATATTTTCTTTCTAATGGCTGTGTATTAGTTTGTGGCATGTATGTGCCTTCATTTATTTAACCATCTCTCTCTTATATTATGTCTTTCAAAAAAGTGTTTTGAATGATGCTTTATTGAACATTCAGGAAGAGCTGAGGATTTCTGTAAGAAAAATACCTAAAGACAGACTAGGTTCAACAAATGGGACCACCTACCTTTTACATTTTAATTGTACTGCTAAATTACCCTCCAAGTAAGTTTGGACTGTTTGCTGCAAGGTAGCATATTGTGGTAGCATATGGTGGTGGTGAAACACTTGGAGTTCAAGGGTGTGAGTTTGAATCTCCGCTCTGCTTGTTTCTTCGGACTAGCCTGGAATAAGTGAATTAAAATATCTGCATCTTAATTTTCTCATCTACAGAAAAATAATACCTACCTTGATAGGTGATTTTGAGAACTAAATATGTTAACATAAGCCAAGTTCTTAGAAAAGTGCCTCGCCTATTTTTATTACAAAATGCTTTCTGGCGTTACGTAAGTACTACTTGCTATTATTAAGGTATTATTGAGCACCTTGTAAGGATTTCTAAGATAAGGAAATTTGGGGTCTCAACTGATTGCTTCTTCAGAATGTTATCCTGAGGAGAATGCTGGCTTTGACCAGAGACTTCCATATGGACAGGTGTTTAGTCTCCCACAGGTGGACAAATATACACATTAAACTTCTTAATTTTCGTAATATCTCATTCTACCATCTGCAAGTCTGCTTTTCAGAGTTGTCATATCTACCTATAGTAGTAAAATATAAATAAACTCCAAGTCGTCATTAGGGTATATACTCTTAATTTAATCATACTGGACCTTGGGAATACTATCTAACTGTATTATTTCACCTAATTAGTCTCAATTATTATATTTTTATGGTATGTTTAGATTTTATGAGAGGTTCAACAATAGAATTTATATATGTTCTATGTTTGCCTTTGAAGATCCTGTCTATTACCACCCAGTGCCTCTGTATGAATTTCCATATGAGATGATTCTCTTAGGTTAGGAATAGGAAAACCTTCTCTACTCTGATAAACCAATGTCTCTAAGCTAACAGGAGTTAACTGTTTGCCTCTGCATTTTAGCTGCCTTGGAATTGGTAACATGTTCTAGGTCACAGTCACAGCAACTTGATCATCGGGCATGATTTCTCATTTTTGAAATATTTCACTGTATTTTTCTTCTTTAAACTAATGCATATTTTTAAAATAAGGTGTGATAAGGAAAGTAATATAAAAGTTATATCCACTGTGTATTAGATGGGATAAGAAATGACGAAATATGAGCTTGATGACAAACAAGACACTGAAAAAATCTGCAGATGTGATCAGGAGTGCTGCTGATAATCATGGGGAAAATCACAGAGAACAGGGGATCAATTGTCCAAGAATTGAACCACTTTGTAGCTGTGTGACTTTGGGAGAGTCAAATTCACACCTCTGTGTCTTAGTTACCTCATCTGTCATCTGTAAAATGAGGGTGATAATGATGTCACCTAAGTATGATAAGGTGGTTGTTAGGAGGATTAAGTAAGCTTCTATGTTAGAATAGAGTTTGATGCAGAGTAACTGTTGTGTATTTTCTCTTGTTATTATTATAAAAATAAGGAAAAGAAATTTTTTGAAATTACAGACTGTAGATCTTTATCTCAACTCCCAGTAAAATTGTAGAGTGCATTATTAAACGGAAATGGAAGTAGTGATCCCTGGAAGGCATTATGGATTCTCTAATTCATGTCCAATTAAATTTATTTATTTTTGATAGGATTGTTAGACATACAGCAGGAGGATGCTCCTGTTGAAGCTAAATTTCAGCCAGTCATTTGATGTGGTCTCTTGTGGGATACTTTTAAAAGTGATGGGCAAATATGAACTGGGCGATAGTATAATTAAATGAATTTTTAGCAGATTGAACTTCTATAGACAAATTATACCGATTGGCTAATGAGTATCATTCTGAAAGGAGATCCCAGTGGCAGCCACATGGTTTGTTGCTTTGTTTTTCATTGCATTATTCACCTGTCATGAACAACTTGAAGGAATCCATCAAATCATGCTTGTCAAATGTGTGGATATCAGAAAATAAAAAGGGAAACTGAACAGTTGGACAAGGGAATAATGATTCCAAAAGAAGTTTATAAGCTTGGATGAACAGCCTGCACCTAAAAAGATGAAATTTAACTGGGATAAATATTTCTCAAATTTGTGGGTAACACAAAATTTACCTGTTACCTTAAGTAATCAGGTATTAGGGAATAATAGGATTTCAGAGCCTACAAAAATGGATTGAAACAAACACTAGTGCATTAGAGATACATTTATGTCTGGCAAGTTTGGAAAATACACCACAGAATTATGCGTGTGGTTTCAGAAGCAAATGTTGAACGATCTGGAAGTTTTAGTTGATTGACAGTGTGAAGACTGCTGAAAAAGAGCAAGTGTTGTGTTAGGTTGCATTAACGTAATTATACGAGTTAAAAAAAGAGAAGTAATAGTTTTACCATACAGATTGTTTCAGTCAGACTACATTTAGAATACTTATCAATGGTATTTAGCTAATTTATTTCAATGAGTATAATTCTTAAAGATGTGATTTACAGGTGACGTTGGCAAACTCAAGAATATTCAGAGAAGGGTGATTTGGGAGGTAGTCTGCAAGCTATTTTATATGAGTACCGATGGAAGAAACCAAGGATCCATTAACGTGGGGATAAAGGGAGGCTGGGCCCCTAATAGTGTTTTCAAATAGGCGGCAGTATATCCTGTGAATAAATTATTGGATCCCATTTTAGAAATTCGTGTAACACAATTACCTTACTTTAAACTTTTATGATAGCGAAGTGCTTGTAATTGAATATTAAATATATGTCACATTCAAAGGCAAAAAACTAGGACTACATAGTAGAAGTAATAAGAAAGCAGAATTTTTACTTGATACACAGAAGAAACTTTTAAAATAATTAGTAGGTTCTGAATAGACTGTTTGCATATTTTTGTGTTATAAGTATATCCTCTTCATTAAAGGGATGTCTGACTTTTTAAAACAGGTTTTGTATGTATCATCATTTAAATAATTATTAATGTTGTTCTTTCACCTTTTTTAGAACATTGTAGAAATTCTAGGTGTCTTTCACTTTCATTTTCTTTCTATGTATAAAAGGAATCTAAACTGTTTGTAAAGCTTAGAAACTTACTGAGGCAGAACAAAATCTGCCAAAATCCCATAGTAAATTAGAAGTCAACTGTCAACTGCACAGAATTTTATCTTCAAATTCAGGTAGTGATCACTCTCTGAACTGTTCCAGGCCTCAGAAGGCCATCTCTCTACTCTCAGCTCTGCTCGGGTTTTATGAAGCTGGGCAATCAAAGTAATTTAACTGTAAGACAGAATTTCCTTCTGATGAATATTCTATGATACTATATGTCATAGTTGCAGGAATGTTTGTACGTATCTACTGTTGGAAGTAAGCTGTTGCTGCTGATATTCTCTATTTTTACTTGGTTTGTAACACACGCATAACAGGATAATTTGTCCCTACAGGGGTGCTTGTCTTCCTAGGTAACAGAGCAGTGTCCAAAAGAGTGCCGTGGTGTGTAATCCCTCTTGTTAAACACAGGGAGGAGGACTGTGGGGTGATGAAACCAGGCACCACGTGGTGCAGGTTTACGTCTGAATCCAGAGCGAATAAATTTGGCCCTGATCAGGTGACAAGGGGTGGCAATCTGTGTCTAACCTGATTTGTAGAAACCTTAGTGCAGTTTACGCAGGAAATCTCAGAGACACTCCAGGTAATGCCCATCATATTTTTTTTTATAGCTCTCTTCTTTGTGTTGAAAAGATTCCTGTTTCTAGGCCGTGCTCAAAGGGGGCTTCCCCACCCCCCCAGCCAATAGTGTTAGCCAGTGTTTACTAACACATGTTGCTGTAGGCAGTCATTCGGCATTCGGAAATAATCAGTGCTTTTACACTTACCATCTCATTTAGTCCTCACAACGTTTTTATAAATGAGGAAATGAAGAAACTGAGTTCAGGAATGTTAAATATCTAAGATCAGACAGCTAGAGAGTAGGTGTTCCTGCTTCATCTGACTCCAAAGCGCTATAACCTTCTGTATTAATCTATAAAAATTCCTAATATATGGCGACTCCAAACTAACTTGGTCTTCATCGAAGCCTGCTTAGTGGTGCTATAATCTGATGCTACAGACATGAATGAGGACCAAGGACTTCGATCTCTTGAGGCTTGCAGTGTAACTGGAAGAATATCCTTAAACAGATAATGTTAATTAACGACAGGTGCTACCACGGGAAAGTACAGTTTAAACCGTTATCTGAGCGATCAAGGAAATATCTGATTGTTCTTAAGTGTGAGATTGCTGAAATGGGGATTGTGAGGTTGATATTGCATATAATATCTTGACTGTAGGCCCACAGTTTCTGTAAAAGCCTTATGCCCAAGACAATAAGTAATTTAACTTAGTAAAAGGAGCAGACTTCAGTGTTGGCTAGACCCATCACTTCCTAGGTGCCAGGTCTCAGAGGCACTCTATCTTCTTGGACACCTCTTTTTCTGGGTGAAATAGGCCTGATTCTCAAGGCTATTATAACAAAAATTCTGCATCTTTTAAGTCACACGTTCACATATATTACTATAGCATGTAATTCCCCCATAAAATGCATGCAAGTAGGATAGAAAAATTGTAAACATCACCCTTAAACCCTTAACTAGTAACCACATATGTTAGGAGCAGACAGCAACCTAATTGAGGTGCAGATATTAGGTGGTGGGCAAGGTGCTGTCACTTTCTATGTGGTTCATTTTCTCATCTGAATACTACCAGCCATTCAAATTCATGTCTCATCAAAATGACATGGACCTTTGAGGTATCTCAAGAACCGTGGAAATAGGGAATGTTAAATATATGAATCCAGAAGTCTATTGTAATACAAGTAAAACCTCTGGAGACTTAGCACAGAAGAGTTGTCTAATATGTATTAACTGCTTTTATTGTATTTAAACACTGTCATCATCAGTATCATAATGTGTATAAGTCCTGTCCTTCCACTTGGTAGCTTTATGACCTTGGACCAATTACTTCAACTTAGTGCATCTCAGAGGAAGTTAATCCTGCCTCTTATATGCATCTCACTGAGTTGTTGTCAGGGTCAAATTAAAAAAAAAAAAAATATATATATATATACATACATATGTATATATATATATGTTGTATGTAAGCAAATGAAATAATATATGTTGTGTGTAAACACTTTGTAATTGTAGAGAGGTATATAATGGTTTATTGTTATAACCTCCAAATTGTTTACCTAATACATGAGACCTTAAATAGCTAAACATTTTAATGAACTGCCAATATGGATTAAGGGAAGACACTTTAATGTTAGAGAAGGATCTAAACATGTATCATTGATGTGATTTTAAGCTGTAGAAATCTTTTTATTTTGCAGTCAAGTAAGTAAGCTCAGAAAATTTTCTTCAGGGCCTGAAGGACCAAGACTTCAACCATTAGATGAACACTGGTCTAATGTGTTTATCTTAGGGATACTGGAAATGACTTTCCTGAGTCAGCTTGAGTAAGCTTTAAAATGTTTGATACATAGTATTCCTGGACCAGAAAAATGCTGAAAGGATGAACCTAAAACAGAAAAATACATTCTTACCATGGCCTGTGTCCTCAGTGATTTAGTAAATATCTCTTTCCTTCTCTTAACTATATTGCTATCCTTGTCTGCAGGTTTCTTTTTCTCCTCCTACTGGGGCATGTAGAAGTCTGGGAGAAGCGGTTTCTGGGACAAGAGTCTATCTTGCCTCAAAGTTGTATGAATCTAAATGTCTTTGAGATAGGCTCTGATATAGTTAGTCACATTAGTAAAGAAGATGACATCCAGTGGTGTGTTTGCCAGTTCTGCACATCTGTTCATATCCTCTGAAAAGTACAAGCGAATCCATTGCTAGGGAGGCCACTGATTGTGTGTGTGCTTTGTGTCCTTAGCCGTGGAAATTCCACTTTGGGGAGAGCAGTGCTGAATTTGCAACCTGTTGGGAGTAAAAATGCGGAAGAAAGAAGATAGTTGAGAATTGCGAGGACTTTAGTTCATGAGAAGGAAGCATGAGAGATATAAGACACAACTCAGGGAGACACAGTCAAGTGGAATCATAAATATAGCTCTAACACGGCAGAACAGTTTGTTTCACAAAGAAAGAAAGGGCGTTTTATGTAAAGATTGAACACTGTGACAGACTCTGATTTGTGTAGAAGAGACAGTGATATCTGGCCAGTGGTTTCTGATTACAGCCTTTTCTTGGCAGTGCGAGCTCTAATAATTCTAACTACAGATTTTCTTTAGGGAAACAGCAGTTTTAAGAGCCTGTTTTTGAGGAAATAAATTATAAAGCATTTCCATTTTCAGCAAAAGAGAATTTTGAAAGGGACTAGAAAAGATCACTTTTTTAGCCAAAGTAAATAATGTAGGAGAAAGAAAACAGAGCTATTAGAAAGGAGAAACAATTCACGGTATTTGTGGAAAATATGATTCTGTACTTCTATACTATTAGAACTATTATGAATTCAATTAGCTGTTCATATAGATAATAATTATCACAGTTCAATGGCTTTTGATGTATTAGCGATGTGAGGATAATTTATTTTTAAAAAGTGTATTCATAGTTGCACCCCAAAATATAAAACACTTAATAAAAAGCTTATTACAGTTTATAAAATAAAACTAACACATGGAACAATGTGTGTACATTTCCCAAAAATTTAATTAGATGTCTCATTTAATTCCTATCTAAATTTCATCTGGAAATATAAAGAAGTGAACAATGAAAGATTTAAGAAGGAGTAATGAGAGCTGTGTCCTATCCAGATAGTGAAGTGTATTGTAATATTACAGCAATTTAAGCAGGGTGGTGCTGGCACAGGAATTGATTGAAAATCAGGGGAGCATAGCAGGACCCCTGGATGAGCCCCAAGGATAGTGGTTTGCAGTTTATTTCAGAGGCCCTGAAAATTCTCAGAAGTGCCTTCAGCCATTAGAGGGAGTAAGTTCTGGGGGCTCTGAGCCCTCTCATCTCTACCTCAGCAACAGCCTTGCCTTTATGCATTTTATATACTGGGTTCCCACACTTATATATTGGTTTCACATCCAAAGGAGTTTTCATTGCTCTAATATTAACGTATACCAGAGGATGCCTCACTAACCATGACCGGATTATGAAACAAATTACGTTAGGGAATCTTGACTTAACATTAATAGGAGGTGAGAGCTTAAGTTAGTTCTTCACCTGGGTACAAAAAGATACATTCCAGATGAATTAAAAAATGAAAACATAAAATACCCACAAGAAACATTTGTAGATATTTACACGCTCTTTGGATAAAAGGAACTTCTAAATATGAGAGCAGGTGAAGTCACAATAGAAAAGTCTGATGGAGTAGTTCATGTGAAAATAGAAAACTTTATGTATCTCCCTAAATATCCAAAAAATAACTAACAAAAGGAATAAAAATCTGTTATTAACATGCACAATGAATATGTCTTACTACATAAATAGCTTTTTACACATTAATGAGAAAGACAAATATCCCATGTCATATCCCATATGATATTCATTTGAAATAAAGTTTTTGTTCTCCTTAGTATTTACAAAAATATAATTAGAGTAACAATGAATTGCAACTTCTTTGGCCTACTAGGTTTGCAAATATTGCTAAAAAGATAAGATTTAATACTGGCAAATTTGTAGAGAGAGAGGCAGATTCATTTCTGCTTGGTGAGAGTATAAATTGTTAAAATATTTCTGGAAACAGTTGACAGTGTATCAAGAGACAAGAAAGAGCTCACATCCTTTTGACCCAATAATATTCTAAGAACTTTACATTCAATATATTCTTTGGAAATTTATTTTTATTAATTAAGCTTTAAAACAACGTAAATGCCTATCTTCAGTTAAGTGTTAATTGTGATGCCCATTTTGAAGAATTTAAATCACATGAAGTAAAGTAAGCTAACTATGCATACATGTACTTTATGTAATTATAATTATATTTTAAAAGTATGTATGAATAGAAAAATACTAGAAGGAAAACACAGATATTAGCAGGGGTTAATATTCTTGGTTGTAAACTTATGAGTGCATTTTGTTTTCTATAATATAGGTATGAGTTTGTATTTTTCCAGTTTTTACAACCAGAAAAGATGATTTTATTAATAAATAATTATTATCCATGGCAGACTTCGAAATTGGATTTCCTATTTTGTTACAATTGTATTATTATTGCTCAAGTCAGTTTGAACCTGTTTTGATTATCCGAAATATTTACCGGCCCTCTTTCTAGAAAAATCTTATTATGATACATGACCTTAAAAATTGTGGATAATCCTTCTCCCTTCCCTGCTCTATTGCATCCTTGACCCCTGTTTCTAAAGAGGTAGGTACAAGGGGGAAAACAATTGGAAGAACATGTTAAATTCAAGCTAAGTGTTATATAACCTAGAAGACATATTCAAATACTAGTTGTATTTAAAAGTGTCAAGAAAGATAATCCAGGGATTATCCAGGGATAATCCAGGGAGTATGATTTTGCAGGACATATGAAACCATTAACACCTCATAGCCAAGACATCAATCGTTGGGGCATGGGCAGTTCCTCAGTTTAACATTTGGGGCTGTAGTTTCACTCTGACTGTGGCCTCTTCCCACTGTCCTGTTGGAGTATGGCTGCCTGCGAGTCTGATTCATGTCTCTGCCATGTGTCATATTATTTTGATGCTATCCATGTTTTGTTCCGTGAAAGTAATCTCTCTATCTTTTGTTCTCTAAATGTTCCCACAGCTAGTTCAGTGAAGCTTGTTCACATCCAGGACCCTCTCCTTCTCTGTCCCCTTTCTCTGTCTTGCAGGAACTGAGGGTGGCTTCTGGTGTTTGTGTGACTTCATCATTTCCTTCCTGCCTCTCATCCACTTCACGATGTAATTCTTGGCACTTTTACTTCCTTTGTAGAGTAGGATGTGATGTCATAGAGAAGGGGACAGGGCTATCCAAATTCTCTCAATTGCTGGGAGGAGCTGCCCAGGTGTGCTGAGGGGCCTGTACTCAGGAAGAGAAACAGGGAATCCTCCACAGTGAGTAACCCCACTTTCGAGTGTGCCCGACTTTCCATTTAAACGTTACCCAGTACACTGGAGTTTCCTCTTCGGCCCTTTCTAGATTTAATCAGTTTGCCTTTTGGACATTCCCAGTTCAGCTCAATTTTCCTCCTTTCTCTCCCTTCTCCTCTGTCCCCCTCTTCCTGCCATCCCGTGTCTCTCCCCGCCAGTTTCCCTCTTCCTTGCTTGCTTATTTGTGTATGTCTGTGTCTGTTGACCTTCTGCCCATATCTTCTATGAGAGACCATTAGTGTCCCCAGCATTGCCTATCATTTGGGGTGATACCCACCCTGTATATAGTCCATGTGACCACAGCATCTCCTTTCAGTAATTCATAAATATGCACTGTTCTACTTACAGTTCTTCTTATTTTAAAAATGCTGTCGGCTATTTCATTTTCATGTCTGTATCTTTCCTGCCTTTCTTTGTGACCTAATCTTTTCCCCTTTTCAGCTCTATTATGCAGTTTCCTTCTTGCCTTTTTTTAACCAATATTTTTACACTTTAGTCCTCTTCCTATACAGCTATGCCTATGTGTCTTCCCCCCTTGACAGTTCAGCTCTCTAAAGCATCCTCTGTGAGGACAGTTTTCCTTCTTTCCTGTTGACATACTTGTTGCTACACTCTCTTTCCAGTGTAGCTCATATTTCGCTATTCTTTAAAGAATTACCAACTGCAACTAAGAGACTGATCCAGATGAGGAAAAATGGGGAAATTTCCTGGGAACTAGAAAGGGGAGAACAGGAAAGCGGCCCTAATGATGAGGTAGGGCAGGCTGTGTATGTAACTTACTGGAGAACCTTGAGCAGAACCTTTGCTAGTGACCTAGCTGAAATTTAGCCATTCATCGTAGAAGAGATCACAGAGCTCTTTTGAACATATTTGGAAGCCTTTTAAATTTTTAGTTTTGAGAGTGACCCTGTTAATTCTTAATAATTATGAGAATTCTGGTCTAATATTCATAATAATCATAAATTAGGACTCTAGAATTATTAAGTTGCATGGGGCCATGACTTGTGCAGAAGCTCCTGTACAGAAAATTTAAGTAGCTGTCATCTACCCTTGGAGAAAGTCATTGTGAAGATGTGTGTACGCTTGTTTCTTGTGCCCAGAGGTGGTCCTATAGACCTTGTTGGTGAGCAGTGAGGGCATCGTTGTTTACGGATTTCACTACATGTAAAGTCCCTGGGTAAATAAAAGGGGCTTGCTTTCCAGGGTTGATGGTCTGATGCCTGTGGCAATAATTAACTATGTCCCATATATTCCCCATACTTTGTTTAAAAAAGTTCACTTCCACTCAAAAATAAGTAGGACAGAAGGGGAGAGGAAGAGAATAGGACTCAGTTCATAAAGCTGAGATGGGCTGAATGGGAAGAGGAAGGGATTTACTTGAAATGAATTGGAAAAGGCAAAAGAAAGGAAACTGAGCTGAACTGGAAAACACACTGTAATGAGATACTTGGGTTTCTGTATGCTTTTTTCCATTTTGGCCATGAAGGGTTTTTATTTATTTTTTTAATACAAAAGAAAGTTGATCAAAATACGAATCCAGTGAGGTTATTTCTGACCAGCACTTTGTTCTCTGCTCTTGGTGGTATTCAGGCTCATGTTTCCAAGGTCTTAGAAATTCAAGAAACATTTTAACAGCCTGAAAACATGACTTTAACCATAAAATGTTAGTAATTTTTAATAAAGGAAATTATATACATTTATTAACTTGGTGTTTTTAGGTTTCACATTTCTTTTTTTGGTGTGTATGCCTTCGTGACATTTTTGCAGAATGACCCCTATGTGCTGCAGAAATTGCCATAAATGTCCAGAAAAAAAATTATGTTCTCACTTTGGACACCTGATCTGTGTGATGGAACCTAATTTTGGCATAATAGCCTTTTTAAAATTTTAAGGAAACATTGCCTGATTCACACACATTTTCATCTTGTATGTTTCTATGCAGTAATCTAGGAATCTTATGTTTATTTTTATTTTTTTAGGCACTAGAAAAACACCCCAACTCACCAATGACAGCAAAGCAGATATTGGAAGTCATTCAGAAAGAAGGGTTAAAAGAAACAAGGTCAGTATTCGTATTTACATTTTCTGTTTTCATTGATTAATAATTGCTACTGATTGCAAAGTAATAGGGGTATCTAGATTTTGATGTTGTAGATGACTGTGAGTTAAGTAACTACCTGCAAATTCTTTTGTGACTACCAAATATTTGGATGACCCAAGATTTCCTTGGAACTACCTGTTTGCTTAATAAATTAGACAGATTGATACAGAGTGTACTTCATTAACAAAGAGCAGCACTTTGTGAATTAGCCTCTAATTGGAGTTACTCATCTTTCTCTTTCTTGTAAGAGGAGACTTTTGTTTCTGAAAGTGAGTAGTGAAAGAAAAACTTTTTTACAGTCTCAATAGATAGATCCCAAGACATAAGATGAGCTCACGCTGATAAAATTCAAAGTGCCAGCGACTATGTTTGAAAATTTAGTCCTCGTATTTAGAATTACTCTACTTGGAGCATTATTAATCAATTATTGAGTCTTTTAAAAAATAACAGTTTTATTGAGATAGTCATATACCATAAAATTTGCCCTTTGAAAATGTACAATTCGTTGGTTTTCAGTATATTCACAAAGCTGTGCAGTCGTTACTGCTATCTAATTTTAGAACATTTTCATCACCCTGAGATGGAACCCCATACCCCTTAGCAGTCACTCGCAATCCCCTATTCCCTCCAGCCCCTGGCAACCAGTAATGTACTTCTTACGTCTGTGGTTTTGCCTATTCTGGACATTTCATATAATTGGAGTTATATGCTATGTAGCCTTTTGTGACTGGCTTCTTTCATTTAGCATCATGTTTTCAAGGTCCATCCATGTGGTAGCATGTATCAGTACTTCATTTCTTTTTGTTGCCAAATAATATTTTATTTATGGATATACTATATTTTATCTATGATGATTATTTTTATTTAGTGATGAATTTTACAGTTTTGGCTTTATCTAGCAGTTTAGGGTCGTATAAATGATATTACTCAAGGAGGAAAAAAAGTTTGTTACAGGGTAAAATAACCATAGGGCTGTCGCATGTGTATCTACTCATCCTTGTTACATAGAGTGAATTTTTATAATTGTATGAAGTTGTCTACCTGTAAGCCATTGAGAAGGCAGTGGTCTCAGCTTGGTGGAAATTAAATCTGCTGAGTTACCTTTTGAATCTGATCTTGAGATAGAACCTGCTGAGAGAAATCAATGTCCTCCCGAGGCCAACTTTTCCTAAAAAATTGGTATTACCTGTAACTCCCATTACTGTAACATGTGAATCACATCAGCTTCTATCTGTTTAAAATGCATCTCTTGCAAGTTTGATCCATGAACATCACAATTTAGTGGGGTAAAGGATACCTAGGCTCAATTTTTCATCTCTGTTTTGGAGGCTTTTTCTGCCTGTTCTGAAGAAAGAGCCTGAGCTAATGTAACTACCCTGTTTTCAATAATTGTTCCTCCACAACGTGGAGGTAACACCGCGGAGGGAAGTTGCTGACAGAGCCTAAGCGCTATTCAAGGGGATCCTTGCTTCTAAGCCAGACGTCAGTGTGAGGAGTTAGGGAACAAAATGGGGACACCTGGAAATTAATTTTCCCCTTACTGCCTGTCAGAAACCCTGAAAATATTTATGCCATTTAGAAAGCACTGGAAATGTTTGTGCTGCAGCCAAAAGAAAAAAATGGGGTAAAAATCTAGAGATCTCAGCTCCTGTCAGATGTGGGCTCTGAGCCAGAGGAACCTGAGAATGCAGGCATAAAAAGCTTCTCCTATAAGCAGACATTTAAAATTTGTTCATCATTATATTCTTCTCCAGAGGAGTGACTAGGCCACTATCAGCTATTATGTACCTTGAGATATAAAACCCCTGTACCATGGCCATGAACAGCATCTTAATTACACTGATCATTGTAACAACATTTTTCGTATTTTTTTCAAGATGCTAGTCTTCCCAGAATGGTATATTAAAGGGCTTTAAGTATATGTTAACAAACAAAACACAAAGCAGCTTCTTTAAAGAGTAAGAACATTGAAAAGGAAAACATGCCCTATTCCTCTAAATATAACCCTCCCTCTTTATCCCCTCCCCCATTACTGTGTCCTGTGAAGAAAAAAAAAAAAAAAGTTTGTTGTTACAAGTACTGATGAACCCATATAGGACTATTGAAAGTACCTGCAAGGAATTCACAAGTTAAATAGGAAAGGGACCAAGCGAAGAAAGAGACCATAGTTCTATCTTAAGTTCTACTCTGTAAAATCAGCTCTGTGCAAAGGGCTTCAGAATATGCATTTTATGTTCTCATTTCTTTCTGTTTCTTTGAATTCTCCCTCCCGTCAGTTGTGACAGTTACTTATGGCTGGTATATCTGTGACTACTCTCCCCTTGTTGTCTAGTTTGCTTATTAGACTCATCTCTAAAATGAAAATAGTGGGAGGGTGGGATAAATTGGGAGATTGGGATTGATGTCTATACACTAGTATGTATAAAATAGATAACTAATAAGAACCTGCCGTATAGCACAGGGAATTCCACTTTGCTGTACAGTAGAAACTAACACAACATTGTAAAATAACTATACCCCAATAAAAAAATAAGTAAAAAAATAAAAGTAGTATGTAGATTCTGAGTGAGTTTCAGCTTTCCTACCTGTTGTGTATATTGCTTTAGGGAGCAGATTCTGACATTTATTTTGCCTACTTAATGTACTCTTTTGCTACCTTCCAAATTCTTAAATATTTTCCAAGTATTTATGGTAGCTGAGTAAATTAAGTGTAACTGTATCTATTTTTCTTAAGTAAAGTTACATTCAGAAATTCCATCATCATAAGGTCAAACATAGCTGTTTCATTTCTAGATGTTTATTAATGATGTGTTTTTCACGATGCGCAGGCTTTCGGATATGCCTGACTAACTGTAGGGGAGTGACTGTGAAAGTTACTGATGTGTCCATAACCTTCCAGTGGTCTCTGTGAATGAGAGGTCATGTTAGTGGCCCTCCCCCAAAACAGTCCACCACTGTGCCTGGCATTTCTGGAAAAGAGAAGATTGACCCTTTATCCATCATCATTCCAATGCCATTTGTTTTAAAATAACACCATTTGTTTCAAATACTGGGTTGGGGGGGGGGGTTGGTGGCCCTTCATTCTGTATGTCAGGCAGATCTCCCATAACACTGACCTCGCTGGACTGTAAATTTGTCCTTGTTTGTCTTCCTGCTGGTCTGTGAGCTCCTTAAGGGCAGGGTACCCAACACTCCTGGCACTCAGACAATACTCAGTAAATATTTGTTGAGTAAATAATCTTCCTCAAGATGTTAACTTGCTGGTCCTTAGTGATGATTTGGGCTTGCATTTAGAGTTAGAAGCTTCTTTTTAACATTACAAGTTGTATTTTTCATCTTATTTTTAACTGTTTGTTTTAATCAAAAGGAATCTACCAGCTTTGTGGGAATTCCATTAAATAGACGCATGCCGATAGCGTCTGGCCGATTAGCTGTGAACTTGAGGAAGGTTATTATGCTGTTACCTGTTTTCATACACTGTAGGTGCCTCTGGTTTAAACTTGTAACTTACAATATAAAATAAACCGATAATTTTGGCAAAGCCGATACGAGTATTTGAATGTCTTCAGGATACGTGATATTGTTAATTTATTTGACTGAGATAAAATTCTTGACATTTGATGGTACCTTTTCCTCTTTTCCAGTGACACTTTAAATTGCATAATTTTCATGTAGACAGGGTAAAACGAGGACAGCTTTTTATATCATGTTCTGTGTATCTTCTTCAAGTTATTGATGAAATGTGTAGTATATGATTAAACTCTATTTGGAAAAGCCAGACTGAAATAAGTACTCTCTGTGTGGTTTACAAAAAGGTATATAGATAAAATAAATTGTCAGAAGGACATATGGTTTATGTTGGGAAAAAATTAATAATATGAGCATGGCATGATTTCCTAGAAATTTTTTTAATAAAAATATATTTGGTAAGTTTTAATTCCCTTCTGTATAATAAGATAGAAGATTTTTGTCAATATAATTTTATTCTGGTCCATCTATATTGTACTTGCTTTACTGATTCTGAGTATTTCCAGGCTTCTGTTACTTTGTGTTTATGAGTTATCAACGACTGATAAGACACTGCTGTTTGGAATGCTTTTCACATTATCAGAATCTTATAATCAATCAAAGAACCCTGTTGCTTGCATAGAGAGGATAGAAATGTGCATATTCCAGACTGTGGCTTTTATGGATGGATATTTGATATGCCTGTTTGGACTGCTTGGCTAAACATTCCCACTTCCTCAGGGAGAGAGGGTGCTACTGTAGACTATAGCCTTGTCTGCAGTAATTAAACATATGTCCATAGAAAAAGAGAAGGACTCTGGGGGTTGTCCTAATTCTGCCTTTCTGTTTTTAGTTTGCTTATTCAGAAGTTATAATTCCTTTACAAAGAGGACTGAGGGAGTTTTGATGCCTGAGGATATGTTTTTCTCTGCTCATGTAATTTTTAAAGTGATGCTTTCAAAGAAATATGCGCTCTGTTTTAGTGACACACCCGGGGCAGCAAGGTCAAGGAGTGAGGTCTGTAGCACTTACCTAGCAAGAGCAGGGCAGCCATTTATCAGTGGGGATAATTTCTTATGTGCCGGGCATTATTATCACAGGATACCTGTCATTAGTGTAGCAAGAACTGTGATATAGTTGTCATATTACTTGATGATAGGTAAATTGCTTTCTAATGGAGGTGAGGCAGTCACGAAATAAAGGAGAAAAAATCACAGAGCAATTAAAACACCCTCTGTTGGGTTGGGGGCAGGGCAATATTTATGAGGTACACTTTTACAATACTATAGATGCCTTACTTTCAAAGTAATATATGTTAGATTTCATTGACCATTTATAGAGCAGCAACCTATAATTACATATCACAGTAGGGACATTTGAAGAGGCTTATAAACAATCTCTCTCGTGTTTGGTATTATTCATTGACATATTTTTGATTTTGCAATGTGGAGCATGCACTTGACAACCCAACGTTTTGTAATTATGCTGGTATCAATGAGAACTTTTTATTGCCCCAGTAATTCTTAGAATAAATTTGTTTTAAGCTACTTGTCTTAAGGTCTTTCATGATTTCTGTTTTGCAGTCTCTGCCATGATATGCTGAAATTAGGATCTCCACTTTGTACTGTGGTTTATCAAAGATTTTTCTAGGGGGATAAAATGTCAGAAAATTCCATTACCATGTATAGTGACAAACAATAAAATTTCTTGGCATTCCTCTTGGTGAGATTTACGTTTCTAATTAGCACTTTAGGAGATGATTCTTTCTCGCTGCTGAAATGTTTTGTCTAAAGATAAGAAAGAAACACAAATAATTTCAACTGCAAAATCAATTCTTATCTCCAGACTCCATGTTGGCATCGCTTCTTTCATACTGAAATGGTGGTTTCGTTTGTTTGTGTTGGGGCATTTTAGAATTACAGTGTTAACTCATGGTGTCATCCTTGCCATTTGCTAACGTCTAATTTTCTCATTGTGTAAATGGTGTGAGGGATTCATCCTTAGAGAGGGATGAATGAAACAATGGTGTTATTAACCAGAATCATAGGGGAATCTGCATGTATTTATGTGTGTATATTAGGTGTGTATACATGAGTGTGTGTAAGCAAGCCTTTAGAATAATTTATCTCTTAGTTGACATAAACTTTTACTTGTCATTACTCAGATTAGAAATCTCAATCAGGGTCATTCCTAACTCTCTTCTCCCATCCCCCCCACGGCCAGTTGCCTCTTGTGTAGTGTTAGTTCTGTGTCCTAACTACATCTTTCTTTCTCTGTATCCCTACTCTTTGCCATTCATTCTTTGCACTTAAAATTTTTCAACTAGATTAATGCAGTATCTTCTTATCTGGTCTCTTTAAACCTGGTCTCCCGTTTTTTAAATCTATTTTTTTTCTCAAACACACACTACCCCATTTATAGTAGCATTTTTTAACTGATAGTCCAAAATATCCCAGAGAATATATTGTGCCTAATAAGCTATGAATCAAAAGCTATTGTCAGTTGTATATTTGGATCTAATTAGAGGAAATCAAGCATGACACTTTTTTCCTAGTCACATGGTATCTGAATAAATGCATGATATTCTGATTATGTAGGGTTTATGATGTGAATGGTGAATGCATACATTATACCTTACATTTAGATGAGATTTGGAATTTCTGATCTGGTCATTTTTGTGTACAATTGGTTCTTCCCAAAATATGTCACTTAAAATGTTGTTTGTTAGTATTATATGCTTTGTTTGTGTATAATTAATTAGTTTAAAATTAAATGGTATAAAACTGATTAAATAAGTATTCATAATTTATACATGGATATCACTAATTGTTTAAAAAGCAACTGATGTATCATAATTAAACTTTTTTTAAACTTAAAGTTACTTTCTTTTATAGTGTCATAGTGATTGAGATAATTCTTCAGGGGATGATAAGGTGATATATTTCTGTGAAAGCATTCCCTGAGTTAGAAAATAATTGTGTGAAATATTACCGTACAAGGTCAGATTTCAGCTTCTCAGCACAACCCTAGTCAACCTGGACCCGGGCAACTTCAAAGCCTTTGTAGTCAAGCATCTGATGTTGGAGCCACAGTTGACTACAGCTGACCCTTGAACAACTTGGGATTTTGAAATTTGTGGGTCCACTTAATACACGAATATTTTTCGATAGTAAATCCTACAATACTACACAGCCTGTGGTTGGATGAATCCGCAGACATGGAGGAACCACAGATATGAAAGGCTGACAGTAAATTATATGCAAATTTACTCCCATGTTGCTCAGGGGTCAACTGTACTTGCCTTTTGCTGTGAAGTCTCCCCCATAATCTTTTCATAATTTGGAAAGCAGAAGTAGAGCCCACGAGACATTCATGAACTATGTTTTGTGTGTGTGTGTGTGTGTGTGTGTGTTGCACGTCTGCTGGTAGTTTTCCCTTTGTTCCGTAAAAGGACTGCCGAATGGGGAGGGAGCACTTTTCAGGTAGAATGCCCCAAACTAATGTACTAAATTTGCAACAGGACTCCTCCTGGTTCCCGGCTTGAAGTTATAATAACAGTGATTGGTTAGTCTGCTCAGGCTGCTATAACCAATCATCATACGCTGGGCGGCTTAAACACCAGAAGTGTATTTTCTCACATTTCTCTCTAGTTCTGGAGGCTAGAAATCCTAGATCAGTGTCTGGCAGGATAGGTTTCTGCCGTGGCCTCTCTTCCTGGCTTGCAGACAACCACCTTCTCACTGTGTCCTCGCATGGGCTTTCCTGGGTGTTTATGTGCAGAGAGAGAAAGAAAGCTCTTCGGTGTCTCTTTTCATAAGGATACTGCACCTATCAGATCAAGCCTCCATCCTTAGGACCTCTTTCAACCTTAATACCTTCCTTAGAGATCCCATCTCCTCATATAGCCACACTAGGGCTTCGACATAGGACTTGGGGTGGGGGAGACACAAAAATTCAGTCTACAACAGTGATTCAGAATTTGGAACTTTATTTTTTAAAAGAAAGAATTTGGAACTTTACATTTCCAGAGTTCGTGGCATACCATAGAATTTTTCTAGAATTTTGCGTATCTGATTCAACTTAGAAGGTATTCATAACAATATGCTTAACACTGTACTGTGCTTCTGTTTTTACGTACTCCTCATACGTGTTTTCATATGTTATTCCTAACATATAAACCGATAGACTACTTGGCTTATGTTTCGTGTCCAAATATAATGTGTAGAGTCACATAACATAAATTGATTTGGATTTTATTTGAAGGCTTTGGTAAAAATAGCTGTGGTGACTGAGTATAACCCTCAAGGCATCAATATTCACTAAGGTATGCAATTATAGCTGTGAAATGGCCATTTCTTAATACAACTTTTTATTCTGTCAAGCTTCCTTTCTCCATCCTTCCAAATAATTGAACAAAAAGGTAATTTAGGTGATTTCAGCTTTATTGAGACCTAGGTATAATTTTCTCCAGAAATACTGAGCACTCTATAAATATTTCAGTGCAGGAATAGGAGCAGAAATGGATATAATATTACATTGTATGTGAGTCTTTCTAAGCATCCTATGCAGGTTAAGATCTTTGGGGAGAAAGAGGCATTTACTGGGGTGGTATTATTTAATTTTTTTTTCTAGGTGGTGTTTTTCTCCTTATGTCCTCATTTCATTGTTTATGCTCTTAATTGCCACACGCCTAAATGATTTTAAGTTTCACTTCATTGTTTTGAACTTGACAACATAATTCAAATGCAAAAGTGTTGATATGCTGACATGGGGACTTCTTTTTATAGTTGATTTGTTTTCAGAGGAGTAAAACTTATGACATTTTGTTAAGCCAGGTTTTCTAAAAGCTACAAGTGTTCCTAAGAATAAGTCCTAGCTCTTTCAGGACAATTAAGGACTATTTATCCTACACCTCCTGAGACGCCTTATGCAGAATCAGATAATTCTGTCTGAAATTCAGATGGTTTTTATCAACATTTTTTTTAAATGTTAAGTCCTGTTTTAGGTGCTGCGCAAGGCTTGTGTTTGGGCTCTGGTCTCTCTTCAGTTTGTTGGTAACCATCTTCTGGCCAGGTTCAGGGTACTCAGGTGTGTGGGTAGAGCTTTTCCCAGGTGCTTTACTAGTCAAATGAGAGAACATCAGAGAAAGGAAAACAAGTGTGGGCATGTAGAAGTTAATCAATTAAATACGGACTAAGTGCCTCCTTTTTGCTCACTGTGTAAAGTCCTGGGGATTTTGTGGAAGCTTTAAGGCATGTCTTCATTCCATTAACGTTTATTAAGTACATGCTATGTTCTTGAGACTGTGGAAGCTGCTGGATTAATAGATGAGTAAAATGAAGTTCCTCCTTTTGAAGGTTTAACAGCGTAGTTCCAGACCCTTCTGAGTCATTCATTTATGTCTTTTAACGTCTCCTCTGTGGAGTATGTCTTCAGCCTAGTACATAATGGCTTTTTATTTTTATTAAAAACATTAAACTTAGGACTTTCTAAATTCTCTCTTGAATTCTTAATAGAATATATGATATTCTAACATAACAGGAAGTGTTGTCTTTGCATCACAAATACAAGCTCATTAAGATTAGGGACACGGATCTTTGTATTCAGTCATTTATTTCACCTGGTGCTGAGATACCATGTTTTATGCAGTATGTCAAGCAGATTAATGAGTGGGGGCTTGATGATTAAAAGAATACCTATTTTTTTTATCATTTACTTACACTAGACCCAATACTAAGGACTTTACATGAATTATCTTTTTAAAAAAGTGATATCGTATTTACCATTTTACAGATAGGGAAACTGAGGCAGGTGAGATTAAGTAACTTGGAATAGTTCATTCAGCTAGCAAGTGACATACCTGGGATTTGATGTCTGATTCAGAATCAATTGCATTTAATCTTTTGAAATATTTGTAGCCTGAACCTAATAATATTTTGATTTTAAAAGTATTGGTTATATGATTCTATCGAGTAAATACTCCCCCACCCCCTTAGCAGCTTTTCTGGCTAACTGTTGATTGTCTATATATATATTACTCACTGAGATTAAAGTCTAGCCTGTAGATAGGTGTATTGAGACTCTCGATTTATAGCCTATTTGTAAATAGGGTTGAAATTTTTTAAAAAATTCCATTTCCATAACCCAGATTTGGAAGATGCAAAGCCTTTCCTGAACTTTCACTGTTATGCTTGTCCAACATGAGGGGGATGATCTTTAGTGAAGATTTGGGCTTATGGATAGCAGCAAGATATATTTAAATTGTAACTTCTTACTGTTTTATTTAGAAGGTGATGCTGTAAGGGTGGGAAACATACTTTAAGTAATGGAAGAACCAAGGACTTTGTAGGACTCTCACTGTTTTGTTGTTGATATTGGACTTATAGATTGTTTCTGGGGAACTCGCTGTGACTAGTCAAAGCATTAATTGCTAACAAAAGGCAGTTTTAGAGAGTGGCAGTTACTACCTTTATGAAATAACTGAATGAAAATAGATGAGACTGATTAAACGATGCTTAGGTGGGGGGTAGAGGAGGCTAAGTTATTAACATTGTCCTGTTTTTAAGATATGCATCTAGGGAAAGGAAAAAAGGTACAAATGAACAGATAAGTCGCATCCGAACCGGCATTACTGCGTTCTTCAGGACATTTTCTTAAGCGGAGAATAATCAGATAAACTTTACTGTTATGGGTAATCTGTATCATGACCACTTATCCATCCTTCCTCATCTCATCTGTCCATTGTATTTCCGCTGGGAGATAGAAAAACACCACTCTTTTCTTTTTCTTTTTATTTCTTATTTTTACAGAAGATAGATGTAAAATGTCTGGGTAGAGCACTTTCTCCATCAGACCACTGCAGATAGCCTGAATCCATGACTTCATTCCTCTCTAACCAGTCTGAGTGAAGTGCAACATTTGTACAATGATCAGTTTTCAATTTGTTGCTTAATTTGCGTTTGTTGAAGGTGTCCTACTGGTGGCTAGATGTAGAAAAATGGCATTCATGAATATTTTTTGGAATAAGTTGTTTCTAGTGGGATAGTCTAAGGAATGGCTAGTAAATATGTGACTCATCTTTAACTTAGAAGAGGGTGATCATTTCAGAATTTGAGAAGTGCAAAAGAATGTGCAAAAGCTCAGTAGTAAGTGAAGGACAGACCATAAAAAGAGAAGAAAAGAAGATAAATCTTTTATTCTAAGATACTATTTGAAAGGACATGTCTTTCAATTGATTTTCCTGAAGTGATGAGTTTTCATTGATCCAGTCACCCTTTATTATCTGGTTTTATTTGCCTCCAATAGTACATATTTTGGCAGGAGTTAGGGGTACAAGAGAGATTTTACTGTACTTTGTACTTCTGATGGTTATCCAGTGTTCCTGATTCTGGCCTCGTTGGCTTTTGGTTGCGGTCAAGACCTTGCCCAAAGGAGGACTATGAGAAGAACTAGGGAAGGGGTTGTGGCTGCCTTGCATTCCTGCCTCTCTGGGCTGATGTAGAGAGTCAGTGAGCTCAGTAAGACACAGTGCCATGGATCACTTCATTGAATATGCTTAATCCAGTTATTCTTTAGAATGTCTGTAATATGAGTAATTTGTGAAGCAAGGGCGAATAGATTTGCCTGCAGACAATTTGATGCACACAGGCCATCCAGCCCCCATTTTCTCTTTTCAGATTTTCCCTCTGGACTCGTGCAGCCTGCTCTGTTTCTTCATTCACACCATGATAATATATTTAACTTATGTTTACTTATTAAATTTTCCTCTGTTCTCTGTAAAAAAATGAATAGCAATATTTAAATGTAATCACAATAAAATTGAGTGGCCTGAGAAGTCCAATGGGTAAATGAAAACATTGTCAACTAGTGTGAACTTACAGTAAAAATCTAGTATTCATTTACTGATTCTTTTTTCTGGCATTAATAACTCATTTGACTTTTCTTTATAAATGGTTCTTCAGTATATCAATATAGTATGAAATATATGTAATGAATATTTTATGGATTAAATACAGTGAAACCCAATACAATTTGGAGCTGTCAAAGATTTTTTGTAATGAATTCCTGATCTGTTGTTTTATTCTTCACCTTTAATATGATAATATTGATCTCTGACCTTTCCACTGTTTAGGGTTGTCATATAGATTAAAATTTAAAAATAGATTTGAAAGCCTATTACAACAACTGCATATTGCTGATTATAATAAATCCTTTGCAATGAAACATTTTCAGATTTTTTTTTCTAAAGTTCTGAGAATCGAGGTCCAAGAATATACTTTGAATTTGTATGTATTTCATAGCATAGGTGTTTATATAAGCTAGTGCATAGGTTTGCGTGGGTGTCATGGAGTCCCAAAACAGGTGGTTAAATTAAATAAAAGTTCATTTCTCACATTACAGTCTGAAGGTGGGGAGTCCCAGGAATGATAAGATAGCTTTGTTACATCAGGATATCCGAGGAGCCAGGGTCCTTTTGTCATGTTGCTCTGTTGTCCCTAGTATTTTGTCTTCACCCCATGGTCTAACATGATGTGCCACCAAATCCATGTTCCAAGCAGCAGATGGAAGAAGAGGCAGAAACAGTCCCTCTTTAGAGATGTTCTGTTCTAAGCGTTGAGTGCATCCGTTTTTCTCATGTCCCATTGGCCAGATACGTAGTTGCACTTAGCTGAACTGGAAGCTGGAGAGTATAGTCTGTTTCAGGAGGCTGGTTCCCAGCTAAAAAGTGGGAGATAGGGAAAGGTAGTTACTGGGGAATAGCTACCAGCCTCTGCTGTATCTATTTTTAAGTTAAATCTCATGCTTAGGCTTGATTTAGGTTAAATATGTATTATAATTTTGTGACATTTGAGAAAATACCTATATATTTAACTTTATGCAACTATTAACATATATTTCCAAGTCTCTCTGACTCTACTCAGCCTGTTAACGACCTTCACTATTTCTTGTCCTCTACCCACCCACTCCAAAGCCAATTCAAATGTCATATACCACCTCCTCAGTGAGGGGTTCTTTAACTCTAGCTTTAATTCATCATTTTATCCTTGCTATTCCTTTATAACATAATATGTGTGTTCCTTTGTTGTATCTAATAAACTGTCTCAAATTTTCTCTTGTTATAATAGGACTACACTTTCCTTAATGGTAGAGTTTATGTCTCATTGATCTTCTCTTCCCCATGGTGCCCTTTATGTAATAGGCTCATGATATTTTCTGAATGGAAATTTGAATTCCAGCTCTGTTTTTATTTCCAACATCATATGTTATCCTGGATAAGTCACTCAGTCTTTTCTTTTCTTTCTTTCTTTTTTTCTTTTTTGTCTTTTCTCTCCAGTGAAATAGGGAAAATTAGGGCTCTTTATCTGCATGGTAGGGCTGAAATGAGGATAAAATAATTTTTTTAAATGTACCATCAACTGTATACTTGATTTGTGAGATTTCACACTTTGTTGCATTAGTAAGACTTTGGAAAAATTAATCAAGATTGAATGGCTTATCAAGTCAAATTTGTATTCTAAGATATGTCACAGTAGTATTTTGGCACACTGATGCCAAAAGAGTCACGTTTCAATAAGAAGTATACGATATGATTTAATACATAATTTTTAATCTAAAATTTTATGAGAAGTTAGGAAAGGGATTCTAATTAGTTTGTGTTCTCAACTCAGATTCAGTGGTTAGATTTAAAACCATTGTTACTTGATGAAGCAGAGCCTGAATTGCTTTTAATAAGATATCTGCCAATGACTAATTTTGGGATTCTAGGATCAGGGATTTTCCCGATTTACAATGTACCAGTGGGTAAATTGTTTTTCATTACATGAAATGCTTTGAGGACGATCTTATTTGTAACTTGGAAGGTGCATTTCTCTAGCTAGCTCTCATACTTGGGCTACTTTAGCCTTTTGAATGTACAGTATAGGTGTAGTATTTCTTCTGCTTTTCCACTCTCCAAACTTATATGTGTTAAAATGTCATATCCTGACAGTGCCTCCTATTAATTATGTAATTTGTATGTTTTGAGGGAAAACGATGTGCCTCAGAGTCCTGTGTGTTTGTACCTCATCCAAAGTTTGTTTGAAATTTGATTGAGAAGCTTCACATACACAAAATGAAATTTTGGAGAAGAGACTTTAGTAAACAAAACCACTTTGCTATCTCTGAGGAGGTCTGCATTTAAATATGTAGGAAATGATTAATTTCTGGGAAAATCTACATCATTATTTGTGTGCTTCTGTCATTAAGGTTCTCACAGTTTTGACTTTAGTGTTTATTGAATGTTCATATTATACTGGGAGTTTTCCATTATACTGAAATAGTTTTGCTGTCTTAAACTAAATACTATAGGATAGAATATATTTTACTTTTGAGTAGTGATCTGATTTCCAAGATTTTGTAAATTACATATATGCTAATGCCTTGGCTTCTGTTGGTTATTACTATCACTGCCACCGTAATAGCTAGTCATTATTTAAGATGCAGATTTTCTCCCCTGGATACTTTCCCCTCAATTCCCAGGCAGAAATATGGTCCCTTCTTTTATAAGGGTGGTTTTTAATGTATCTTTATCACAGTTCTTTTAGTTTATATGTTTTTCTCCCAACTAAACTATGGATTCCAAGACAGCTAGTGACATATCTTACTCATGTTTGTATATCCTGTATAGTTCCTAGATCATGGCAGACATCTCAGCAGGTATTTATTTGACTGAACATACATTACTCATAGACATTGTTAGCTGATATCTGTAAAAGGGATGGTTTGAGAAGACTCTATACTCATGGCACTCAGCCAGACCCACAGGTTATGCAACAGAGGGTCAATATGTCAAGCACGAGGACTTAAAATTTTAGGACGAAAAGCATTGTATGTTACCAAGCACCAAGGGGACTATAAGTTTGAGCTAAGCAATCAAGTGAGCTATTCCTTTCAGTGTAGTATTTTCTGAGTCCTTAGCCTAGGTGATCCATTCAGCATTTTCCTTACGAGAGATGTGTCATTTTTTTATGAGATGCAGTGAAGTTAGTGGAGAGTGTCCAGAAAAACATAATGAGTATTATGTTTGGTATAAATCTCAGGTCCAAATCTATCTATGCAGTTTCTGGATATTTGACATCAATGGGATAATTGACTTGAGAAGCAAAGTATATACTGAGTGGGTAGAGGAAATAGTACCCCCGAAGGACATTACACAACTTTTTCATTTTAGTAACTGGCAAGGATGGGATGAGTTTGGCCAGTAGAGTAAATGAAATGGAGATTAGAAGACAATTCTATTAATTTTAAATGAAATTATATGTGATGAACACTCATATAGATAGCCATTTGCTTGATGAAGATAATATTTTAGGGTAAGCACATAGAAAATATTGCTGCAGTGATTTAGCCCAATTAATTTTATTTTAGACACACTCTGGAAATTGAGAAACAGTCAACTTTTGCACTGGGATTGAAAGTTTTAGTTTTCAGGATTACATTAGTTCAGGAGAAAGGGGCAAGCAAAAAGGAAATATATAGTCTTAAATCTTCTAACAGAAGTCTCAAGAAGATAAAAATAGTGAATTCTCTGGTTAAACTTTGAAAACTGTATATAATGTCCCTTTGTTTCTAAGAAGCCTATTCATTAAGAAGTGAGAAGGAAAATTGGTATTTTTAAAGTTGGTTTGTTCTTGTTCTTTAACATATAATAGCTGTTGGGGCCCATCGATCATTTTTGTTTATTATTCCTACTATTTGAAGTTGTTATTCATTTAAAGGTTGCTGCCTGTGTCTGCACAGTGAGCAAGGGCCGTCAGCATACAGCTCCTGCATCAGTAGAGTCTAGTAATGCAGTCAAGGCAATGGTAGTTAGGATTAGGAAAGTGGTGACCCCCTGTGGGATTCAGGAGGTAGAAGGCACTTTGGTAATACCAAACAAAGCTTCAGTGGTTAATCTGACATTGCTTTCCCATCTCCTGAAAAAGCCAAGGGTTTTTTGCTTTGTTTTGTTTTCTGTTTTGTAAATATCGGAAGAGTTTGATCCTATATACCAAGTTTCGAAGACTAGCCTTGGAAACCAATATCGTATTTTCTCTTTTCCCTTCAGGACAAAGTATGTTCCATTTGGGACCACCTCAACTACCTTACCTGGCAGCACCAGGTCTTCATATACTTTCAGTTTCCCTTCTACTATGGAAAGGATCTTTCCTTGAATGTTCATATTTTCACCTTGAGAAGGCTATATATATTTAGGAGGGGTTAAGCAGCTGTAAATAAATGTGACATAGTAGAAGAGTGGGTTGTGGGAGTTTTACTATATATACACATATATAATATTTTCCAGTCTGGTTTCAGACCCCGGCATGGCTTGGAGACAGCGTTGGTGTGTATGAAGGATCTTCCTCGAATGAAGGATTTGGGACACCTTTCCATGATGATTATATTAGAGCCTCAGCTGCTTTCGTGTTGGTCATGAGGTGATGCTGAACCGAATGCTTGAACTAGCAGGAGTGGCTGGGATTGCATTGGAGTGGTTCCGTTCATTCCTTCCGGGTAGGTACCAGCTAGTGATGTTGGGTGAAAAGGGACATCGAGGGTCTCCCCGTATGGAGGAACCCCGTCGTTGTCACTCATTCCCCGGCTCACGTTTAGTGGGTTTGAGGAGACAACTGGCCACCTGGAGGCCAGGCAGTGATTTGAATGACGGTGAAGAAGGTTATGAGGGTGGCTCTCAGATTGGTGTCGCTCACATACGTTATTTTTGTTTTGTCCGTGTGACAGTGCAGATTAGAATCGAAACTGAGAAAGTGTGACTTGTTGGAAAGTGACAAGTTGGGAGGCCCTGCTGTGCTTTCTGATTTCTCTATGTGAATTACAGTTTGTGTAAACTATGGCCATATTTTGACTCCAAATTCATCTACACACAAAAATCCTATGGCAACATTAGGTAGAAAAGTTTTATTTTCCTTTCTGGTATATATCCGGAGCCTTCTTCCCTGTGAACACTGACTGCATCTCCATGATCTTTCTTGCTGAAGTTGTAGTCTGCTTGTTCACCCTTTTGCTTGGGGCTCTTTTAAGCAGTCTGAGTACATTAGTAAATATTCTTGCTGGTGATGGCTGATTTTCCCCAGTGAATGTTTTGCTTTATCTTCACTGGGAGCACTTCGATATCCTAATCCTGTTTTACTAAGAATCAAATTGAGTTGCACTCTTTAGTAAATACTGCCTCTCCTTCTCCTTAAACCGCTCAGGCATTCAAGAGACTATGCCAGAGTTTCTTCAATTTTGAACGTGTTCTTTAGAAATTTGGTGCCTCCTCTTTGCTGTTATTTATTTATATAATATTATTTCAATTGTTTTCCCTTACGGTAACAAAAAGCTTGCTGAGTGTTGAACATGGGGGAAGTTTATTAGGATTAAGAGTAGAATCCAGGTAAAGAATGGAAAACAACAAACAGATGTGTGTGTCTGTAAATATCATCTGGACTGTCTGTTGACTGTCATTTTGGCAAAAGGGCAGGAAACTAACATTTATGCAGTAACTGATCATGTCAGGCATTGAGCCAAGAAGTTTCTATTTTTTAGCTCATTTAATCCACAGGGTAACACTGAGAAGTGAGTGTTATTTCTTCATTTTACAGATGAGGAAATTGATGCTGAGAGAAGTCAGGTATCTTGCCTAACTTCACACAACTATAAGTGGAAGCTGTGGTATTTGAGCCTGTATCTGGCCGGTTCCAAAGCTCAGTCTTTCCATCCAGTCAAATGTTAAGCCCCAGGCAAATGTTAGACTTGAAGAGGGGGTCCCAAAGGAAAAAAAAAGAAGAAGAAAAACCATGCCTATTAGAAGGCATGAACAAATCAAGGAGGAAATGAGAGACATAGGAATGCACTAGCATAACATTTATTTTGAAAATTTCCAGAGTTTTCTTAAAACTCAGTTTAACAAGCCAAGTGACAAAAGGAACAATTTTACGATCATCAAATGTTTAGCATTTATGGGATGAAGAGGTTTAGAATTTCAAATTTTATCTCTTTGTTTGGACATTTGTTCATTCTCTGCTTGGAAATTGAAGTAATGATACCCCACATTGGACCCTAGGAAACTAGAAGGACCAGTGCTTGGAAGCCAATCAGGTAGTTAGTAGTTATCTGAGGAGAGACAGCAGTTGAAGACCAATACCTGGTGTTTACTGTTTATAAAAGCTTTTTTTTCTTTTAAATGTGTCTACAAGCTTTTCTATGTGGAACCTCAGCTTACCATTGCCTTTCATGTATAACATAGTGCTTGTGACTGAAGACGTGGTGAATTTTAGTGTTCTGCTTAACTAGTCATATATGTGGATTTTTCTAAATACTTGTTTACATCTTTAGATGAAGTTTGGATCAATATTATCAGTTTTCCTTTTTATATTGATAGACAGCTGTCTCCCACCATCCCAATATATTTATTTTAGGCATAGCCAGGGAGAATGTTGTTTCTGTGCTTATAAACTAACATTTGGCAATAGAAAGGTATTATATTATATATTAAAGTTGTTACTGTTATCCTAACACGATATGCTCTTATCAATTATGTTAATGGTACCTTAGAAAACGCCCCACTTACCCAAAGAAGTAAAGCTGTTTAACTGTAATGATTTTCAACTTCAGTGCTGTGTTTTATCTACTAGCAGCTCATGAAGTAATGGTCATAATTGAATTCAGCACTTTAAGATTTCCTGACTTAGCTTAAGCGAAGTATTGATTTCATGAAATGAGGTGGCAGGTGCATCGAGGAACTATTTCCTGAAAGTTTTAAGTGGCTATTTAAACCCTCAAGAATATTAAAGCAGATTAAATGAGTGGTTTGGAGTTGTGCTTACTTAAATAAGATGTTCGCCAACTGGACAGAAGCCATGATACCCAAAGTTTTGTTTTTTGAAACATTGAAGAATGAAGGCAGAAGACCGTTACCTCTTATTGTTACCTAAGCGTAGATAGTTCTCTATAATTTTAGTAAGTGTTTAATCGGTTGCCATTTAGTTAGTTGAGTAAATAGGGCCCCAGGTTTAAAATAATTTTTCTTGAATTATTACTGTGGGTCACAAAGTCTCTTCCTTTCCACCCTGATTATATTCACATATTGTTCTCTCGTTTTGTTGCTGGAGTTGTTGTTTGGAGGGTCTCTGTGTGCCTAGTTGGAACATTGATATTGCTGTTAAATAATGTACAGGAAATCTTGTTTCGTCTAAAGATAGATTTCTCCCCATGGGTCATCAAAATGCGCATTTTTTCCTAAGGAAGATGTTTATTTCTGTGAAACAGAGGTAATACATATATAACATATTAGTAGCATTACTTCTGGAATTTATTAATATGTATGTGTGTATAATTTTATAGTTTTCAAAAAAATTAGCCTGAAACAGTATTATTTATTCTCTTTTTACATTTGCATTGGTCCTAGCCATTCTTACCTTTATTTTACTGTTTTTCTCTGTACAGAAGAGTATTAATTTAGGTTGCTTTTCTGCAATCCCTACTCCCAACTGTGTCTCTAATGAATCATATTTCCCAGAGGGTGAAATTAAAACAAGAACTAGGTGTATTAAATTTCTTTTAAGCATACTGCCAGATTCTTAGATGTATTTTTAGGTGTCAAATACCAAGTTTGGTTAAGGGAAGGATGCTTAACTTCACTGGCCTTTGTATTTATTCTTCCTTTTTCAAGTTTGTTTTTACTTTATAATTCTGTCTGAATTTTGTGGATGCATTTCATGCCATCTCAAGTAATTACGGTGTTTGAATTTCACAGTACTTCTATTTTATACCAAAAGGCTATGTTTATTAAATATCTTTTTATGGGAATCCTTTTAATCAAAGCAGACAACTGCCACTGAACAAACTGTCTTGAGAATGCAAGTGGTGAAAGAAGATGAGGAGGAGAGAGGAAGGGAGAAGAAAGCTAAATTAAATGGACATTTGTCCTGTGGTATGAATGCCAATCTTAACAGTAGTAGTTGGTGTAGTTATTTTTAAACATTTCCTTTATCAAACATTTAAAGGTAAACATTTTCCCATAGCCAGCAAAACTCTGAGTTGAATTCTTTTGACATTCTGCTGATCAAGGAATTTCCTATGAGTAGTACTGGAGTCTTCTGCAGAGAAGGGATAGGAGAATGAATTAGAGATGAAGTAATGGACAAGGAAATATTTATAAACATTTTAAGTTTATGGAACATGTAATGGCTAGGTGTATTTTATATTGAGGAAGATACAGACATGACTGAAAATTTAAATATGAAAAGTCATAGCATTGAAAAACTTAGAAAAATTCAAATCTAACTTTTGAATTCACCTTTGAGAGGGAATGACTTTTTACAGAAGCTGTAAAATAAAATGCAAAGGAAAAGGTGAACGTAATTGTCTACATAAAATTTTATGTGTTTGCAGATCAAAAACAAAACATTAAGTGACAATGGAGAAAATATTTGTAGTTAATATTTTTAGCTAATATAAGCTAGAAGTATTATATAAAAAGATTATTAAAACAAAAAGAAATGTTGACCTTAGAACATTGTGGTCAAAGGTCATGAACAGAGGAGCTTCAATGCATAAAACTAGGGAATAAACAAGTATGTGGGTAAGAGTTGATCTTACTAATAATCACAGAAATGCAAGGTAAAGAGCCACTGGAGATTTTCTTTTGGTTTACCTAATAAATTAATCAGTGCAAGCACTTCACCCTGACTCCAAATGATGCTTTCTGCTAGTATACTCCTGGTGACAGCGTAAACCAAAACAACTCACTTGAAAAGCCAGTTGGCATTATTTGCAAAAGGTCAGTACATAATTTATATCTCCTGAATTAATAATGCCACTTCTGCAAGGCTATCTTAAAATATCTTCGAATGTAAGGAAAAAAGTGTTATATACCCTAAAATAGTCACATCAATGCTATTTCAATTATGAATAAAGAACATAAAAGCTCACCAGTTATATCAGTGATTCTCAAACTTGACAGTGCAGTAAAATCATTTGGAAAAACATAAGAAAATGCTGAAGGCTTGGCTCCACCAGAGGTGTTTATTTAATAAGTTTGGGGTTGCCTCAAAATTTTCATTTCAAAAAATTCCCCTAAAAATTCTAATGCACAGCCAGATTGAAAACCACTGGCTTGAAACAAGTTGATAGAATATTTTTAACACTTCGATATATTTATTATGGCTGTGTAGTAGTTTTGACAGGGTGTAATATAAAATAAAATATTGTGATTCAATATTTAGGTAAATTATAATTTTAAAATAGAAACCTGCCAGGAACACAGGCTAGAAGAAAGTTTGTAAAATGTTCAGAGTTCTTTTAAGGAGTTGAGATTTTTTTAGTTATTTTTTTCATCTTTTCTTCAACTGACAGATATTTTAGTAATGTTCTTATATTACTTTTTATTTTATTTATTTATTTATTATTTTTTAAGTTTAATACAAATTTTTTTATTCTGGGTGGTCGCTTTTTAACATTTCAAACAAAAACATTGCAAAAAAAAACATTGCAAATACAATACAAAAAGATTTAAAATATATAATTTACATATAACCATCATGTAAGTAAGTGTATGTCTTCATTATATATATTTTATTCATAATTTTGCCTGTAGCTTTATTTTAGTATCTTTTATGGTTCTTGTAATATGTTATATCCTTTATAAAAGCCTTGCAATGTTCTTACTAGAAGTCAAGATAAATGAATACCAAATCAAACTAGCCAAGGATCTAAGTTATCCATCTACTGATTTTTGGTCAAAATACAGGATTAGGATTATTTTCCTGTGGAGATTCAAACCTGAGGCACTTGCCATCAGGCTGATATTTATTTTATTTTAGTTTAGTTTATTTATTTTTTTATGTGCATTCTTATTTATTTATTTATTTATTTATTTTAACATCTTTATTGTATTGGCGTATAATTGCTTTATCATGTTGCGTTAGTTTCTGCTGTATAACAAAGTGAATCAGCTATGCGTATACATATATCCCTATATCCCCTCCCTCTTGCATCTCCCTTCCCCCCACCCTCCCTATCCCACCCCTCTAGGTGGTCACAAAGCACCGAGCTGATCTCCCCGTGTGATGCAGCTGCTCCCCACCAGCTATCTATTTTACATTTGGTAGTGTGTATTATATTATTCTTTAAAAGAAAAACTATATTTAAAAGAAGGGTTCCTGCTGGCAAGATCCTCTAGGTAATTTCCTACTTATGGGTTGTTTCTACCTATGAATACAGAGATTTATTCTGACTTCTAAAATAGTCATATCCTGAAGTTAGAGTTACACCTCGTATTATTATAATGAAATTCTTCATGGGATTCTTTTTTCCTTTTTTCATCTCAGAAATATTTTCTCATGTACTTTCCTAACTTTGGAATGTAATAAGCTCAAGTCAATCACTTTCTCTTCTTTTATTAGTCTACATCTGTGCCTTTCAATTTTCACCTTTCCAAATACCATCTATATGCTGATGGCGCCCCAGTGTTTGTCTCTAACCCCAGCATTAACTCTGTGATGCATGTGTATATCTGAATTTAGGATGCATACCTTTAAATTAGTAAGTCCCAAACTAAATTCACCATATTTTTTCCCAAACCATCTCTTCAGTGTTGCCAATTTTAATTCATTATACCACTGTTTACCCCCAGCCCCTGAAGCAATCCTAAATTCCTTCTGCTACCTCATCATACACATCTTGTCAGTTTCTGTATCCTACTGGTTTTTGTCCCCCATATTTCTTCTCATGTATTTCTTGACTCTTTCTCCGCATCTCTTCCTTACCATCATTTCTCTGGTGAGGTTCTCGTTATCTTCCCTGCAGTCTAGTACTGCATGCTCCTAATTGATCTGTCTTCTTCTAGACCTGTCTCATTCTGGATCTATCCTCATGTGTACAGGAGGACAAGGGTATTTTCTTCCTTAAAATCTTCTGGGGCTCTCCATCATCTCCTGCATGGAGTCTAAGCTCCTCACCAGGGAGTTTAAACTGAGGTATAACTGTCATGTACATGGCATGGTGTGTACCTTCCCTTTGGAATCTGATTCCAACCCTATTCTCCCTCCCACTCACTGCTCTGGAAATATCAAATAATCATGTTTCTGCAGATCATGTTCAGTTCTGTCCCTGTATGCCCTCTTCACGCTGCTCTCTCTGCCTGGCATGACCTCTTTACCTTCATTTGATTAGATCAGCAAAATTTAAAGATGAATACTGTCCACCATGGACTTGGGTGGGGAAAATAGTTACTCTCAGTGAAGGTAATTTGGAAGTAACTATCAACATTTTTAAAGCGTCCTTTTATATAAAAATTCTACTTTTTGGAATCTATCCTAGAGAAATAGTTATACCTACTGTCTTAGTCTGTTGGGATTGCTGTAACAGAATACCATAGACTGGGTGGCTTATACACAACAGAAATTTGTTTCTCTCCGTTCTGGAGGCTGCAGAGTCCAAGGTCAAGGCACCCGTGGATTTGGAGTCTGGTGAGGGCCTGCTTTCTGGTTCATAGATGTTTGACTTCACACTGAGTCCTTACATGGGAATGGGGGGAGAGAGCTCTCCAGGGTCTCTTTTATAAGAACAGTAATCCCATGCAAGACGGCTTCATCCTCATGACCTAATCACCTCCCAAAGGCCTCTACCTTCCAGTAGTACCACGTTGGGGGTTAGGTTTCAACATATGAATTTTGGGGAGAACACAAGCATTCAGTCTACAGCATACTTACAATGAGACATATATACCAGATTCTTCATTGCAGCACTGTTTGAATGGGTAAAATTAGGTGCAAGCTACATGTTAAATAATAAGGAAATAGTTTAAAAATTACAGTACAACATATCTACTCTATCAGATAGTAAGACCATTATATGAATATTAAGAGCATTTAATATTCTATAGAACATTACGAGCAAACAATATTCTATGGGAAATTTTCTCATTCATATTATTAAGTAAAAAAGCATGCATCTACTGGTATGCAGTAACAGCTCTTATTTCTCTTGAAAAGAAATTTAAAATACAAAACCACAGAGTTGAATATATGCATATATATGAATGAAAATAGGAAAAGCTCTGGGAAAAAAACGTGGCACATCTTTAATAGTCATGACTTCAGAAGCAATGGGTGTGGTTGGGGGAAGTTGAGAGGGATTTATTACTTTTAACTCTGTATAATGATATACCTTTACACTTTCATATAATTTCCATGTGTTTATTTATTTGCTTGCATGAAAGTGTTTAAACCTTAATATAAGTTGACACAGAGGAAAAGGCTCTGATAGAATCAGAGAGAAGCCAAATTATGGGTAAAAGAACAAAATCATCAATAATCTTTTTTTTTTTTCTTTATTGAAAATACAACAAAATATCAGACCAACAACCACCAGCTGGAATTAACAGATGTGGACATGTTGTCCTAGTTGCTTTGGATTTCTTTTAAATAAAGTCTGGCAGAAAAAGCTGGAGTTCCTTTGATTTCCTTCTCTTCTCAGAGGCAATCAGTGTCATAGATTTGCTGTGTACTATTGTGGTTCAGAATTTTATAGTTTTGCTATGTATATACAAAGTGTATCTATATCTGTAGTTATAACCTACTGGTGATCATTTAATTTATTGGCAGTTTTTTTCCTGAGCAAATAATGACTCTTTGTGAATATGCATTGAGTTTTTCTAGGGACTGTACCAAAAAGTGGAATTGCTGATCTGTAAAGCATGTGCACCTTTTTTTCTTCTTTTTTTTCCACTAGATATTGCCAGATATCTTCCCAAACTGGTTGTATCAGTTTATATTCTCACTCGAGTATTTAATAGTTCCTGTTTCTGGACATCCTCAGCCAACGTTTGGTATTGCCAAGCTTCAAATTTTGTTCTCTTCTATAAATCATGAAATGTTAGCTTATCACCAGCCACTGAATGTTTTCTGAGCATCCGAGTCTGACAGGGCCCTATGAGGGGAACAAGTCCTAAGGAGCCGATTACCACTGAGCCACGATGTATTAGATAGCACAGAACTAAATGCTGCAGTCACAGGACAGGCTGTGATGCCTACAGAGGTTCAGAAACCATCACTATGGATGGGAGAGTTAATTAGGAGTTTTTAGGAGGTGAAGGCGAGGCATCCTTGACAAATGAGTGGGCAGAGAGGAGAACAGACGATGTTAAAGATGAAGGGAATATAAAGGCAGGCGGCGTGGCTAGAATCAACAGTATGCCAATTGTCCAACCATTATTAATTGTCCTTAAAGCCTTAACCAAAAAGATATTAGTAGAGTTTTAATGCATACCTGCTTTGAATTCATCATGTTACAGATGAGAACATCAAGGCCTAGAAAAGTGAGATAAGCTTGTATAAATCACTTAGCCTATTAGACAAGTGTCAAAAATAAAATAAGCAGGGGATTTATTTGCTTATTTAACTTGTACATCCAATAGGCTGAACTTCAACGTGACTAGATAATGCTGGAGTTCAAGTGAGGTCATCTTCCCCCCCCCCCGCCATGTTTTCTTCCTGTGTTTTGCTCTGCTTGCCTGTGTTTAGCTTTGTTCCCAGCAGGCTCCATCCTTGTGGAGGCAGAGGTAGTCACTAGCTAATATTTTTTGTACCTTTACAGTAAGCTTATGTTTTTACTGAAAATAATGTATGCTCATCCCCTTTATTTCTATATCAGTGTCCTCAAAGGTACTCAGACTCCCACAATTTGGCCAGATAGTTTAACGTGGCTAGCCTTTCTGGTGGGGAAATCAGGACCATTTCACCGATGGCTGAACTGGAATACAATAAAGTTCCTAAGAGAAAGGAATGCAGGGCGTGCCAATGTGAGATGGACGTGTAGCCTGTGTAGTAGGTAGGGTGTTTGAGACACATAATTGTAGTCAGAAGTTTAAATAGAATATAGACGATATTCATTGTGAGTGCTTTATGTCTACAAATCCGTGATTGTAACAATTTTTATAACAGTGACTAAGTTCATTTCAACAAACACCTTTTGAGTACATTGGGATTGTTTGTCAGATAATGCAAATAAATAAATATGTGTCTATCCCCTGTGGAGTTCCCAAACTGGTTGGAAGTTGTACGGGCAGGAGAGTTAGAAGTGTAAACAATTTTGATGGAAGGAAACCATGAGGGATATGCAGAGTGTTGAGATTGTAATACAGTGAGGGAGATACCCTAGTATCACAGAAGGCTATGTATATACAAAGTATATCTATATCTATAGTTATAACCTACTGGTGAACATTTAATTTATTGGCACCATACAGGTGGTAGTTAAGCATTTTATTTTGAATGGTAGATGGAGCAAGGAGTGGGATGAAATTCCAGGCAGAGGGTTTCACAGGAGCCAAAATAGAGAGATGGGAAACCACAGAAGCACATGGTTTACTGAGCTGGATCAGATCAGAGGAGAGTAGTCTGGGAATCGGGGAGTAATCTGAGAGTTGGGGAAGATGAAGATGAAGGAGGTGCCAAGTGTACTGTAGAGGATCCTAATGTCAGCCAAGGGCTTTGTGCTTCCTTTGGTGGGCAGTGAAAAGCACTGATTAAAAAAAAAAAGCAGTCAATCAATCTGCTGTATGGCATGGCCTGAAGCCTGAGCAGTGTTTCATTTGTTTGTTTTTGTTTTATTAATAGGAAAATTGCTCTGGCACCAGTGGGTAGACCAAATTACAGGAGGGAGATATTGAAAGCAGGGGTAGGGGTAGGAGCTATAGAACTGTCTTCTTGTGATGTAAAGATTGTTTGAATTAGGATGTGAGGCAGTAAAAAATGTATATTGAAAGATGAACGTTGTTGAGGCAGAATAATTCAAATAGTCTGAGAAATGCTCCATTCCTGGGTGATGAAGAGGAGGGTACCCGTCACTGAGTGAGAGCCATAGAGAATCAGGAGGAAGATCTCCACTGGGAGAGATGAGTAAGATGACTTTTATGTTGGGTAATATAATATTGCAAATATATAGTATTTTCATTTATATGTGGATACTGTTAGTAAATTTTTCAATGCTGTTTATAGTGCCTGGGTGTTTTTCAATTTTTTAAATCTACACAGGGAAAAATAATCATCACACTGCTTTGTTTTTTCACAGAGAAACAAATATTTTATATACCTTTAAAATAATTTTAAAGCATTTTGCTAATAAAATATTCCTGGGAGTATCCAAGCTAGGTACTTTTTCCTAATGACCCTAACCATAAATAAAGTTTAGCATTTCCCCACACATACTCCTTGGCATTCTGTAATAGGGGATGTTGCTACATTACTGTTGTGGGGAGGATTTGAAAATTATATATGCTTAGGAAACACTGAGTTAAGTAGGTTTCTGGAGTTATGTAAGATTTTTCAGACACTTTAGTGTATACTGTTAATGTATTTGGTGAGTTTGCAAAGGGAGAATGCAGCTTTTCTGAAACTCCTTTGACAGTTTTTTGAGCATCACTTGGGACTAATATCCCATAGAACACATTCAGAAACACTGTAATATTAGCCGTTGCTGACAAAATGGGAGAGTATGAGTAGCTACAAGTAGAACATAGAAATTAACATTTTTATATGAATCTATTTTATCATACTAAATATATTTACAATGCCTGTTCTTTAATATATGAAATCCACTGTTTTATTTTATTTTGGAAGGTATGTGGGTGTTTTTGGCATAAATGAAAATATTCTCTTTGAGATTATAGTTGTGGGGAAGTAGTATAAAGTCCTGAAGAGCCATCAATGGCCATGGGTTGGCTGCCTCTGCATTGGAGTTAGTGATAGAAGAAATCCACACATGATCTCATCTCAGTCATCTCCTTAGAAATAAACTAGGGATAACATCTAAATTCCAAATGATTTTCTTCTTTTTGTGGCACATGCCTCAAGGCTTCTTTCTCCTGAATCCCTTGTCATTTCATATGTATTCAGAGAATTCACTTCAGCTCAGCCTGCATTTCTGTTCTGTACAAAGCACTGTCAGAGTGCAAATTTATTTCAAGATTAGTTTGGCTTATATAACGTGCTCAATAAATATTTATTCAGCTAATGGATTGTGTTATTCTTTAATGATCTAGTTCTACAAAGACGCATCTCAATTACGGATCTGAATTCTCTACCATATTCTCTCAAAGGCCTTTCTTCCTTAGTTTTCATAGGGTAGCAGTACCTGAACAAGACAACCAACAGTGTCATCTTCTGCAATCTAGTTCTTTCTTTTTATTATTTGAAATTTACCCTGGGGGAGTCATTGTTATAGGCACCGTTGAGTGAAGATGGAGCCAACATCTTACCATTTTCCAGCATCTGGCTTTTCATTGTGTGTTTCCTTCAAGTGCTAAATATTCTTCTGTAGTATCCAAGGATAGTTAAGTGGAAGAAACAACTCTATGGACAGAGAATGTGGGGTGGTGGAAAGAGCACGGACATTGGAATCAGTAGAATTTGGTTTCAGCTGTGTCACTTAGTTCTTATTTGACTACACTATGATTCTTAACCTCTCAGCCTCAGTTACATCTGTAAAACTAGGAATCATGTTTACATTTTATGGTGACTATAAGGACTATAGATAATAGTTGTGAAAGCCCAGTTGCATTAGGGATGCTCAATAAATGGCAACTATAATAATAAATATTTATTATTATCATTCTGTTCTCTCTACCTTTACTGAATAAGTTATTTTCAATATTTATCACATGTGAAAGGCTGTGGGATAGGGGTGTGTACACTTGCATATCTTCACTTATTTTTACTAATGAAACAAAAATTAAATCAGACAAAATATTACTTGAACCAATTCTTTAAACAAGCTACAGAATATATAATTTCTTTCCATTTGCCATACTTTGTACCTCTAGATGTTGGTTACTTTGAGCCATAATAGTCATAAATAATAATACTACTAATAATAACTCACAATTTTTGAACACGTACAATATGCCAGACATGATTCTAGGTGTTTTACATGTTTTAACTCATTAAATCTTCAGAATGATCCCCTAGGCAATAGTGACTTTTGTTATCCACATTTTGTAGTTGAGAAACCTGAGACCCAGAGAGGTGAAGTCCAAAGTCGTAGAGCTAGTAAATAGTCTAGCCTCAGCTGAACTCAGGCTGACTGGCTCCAGAAGTCACGGTCTTATTCATTGTATTCCACTGCCTTTCTTAGTATAGCAGTGGTAATATGGCATGCGACGACATGCATAGTTGTAGAGATACAATCGCCAATATTCAGCTGTACATGTGGTGTGTTCTTTCCTTAATGCTATAATCAAAGATAACCATCTCACCTCGTATTTTAGTTGGAGGTCTTTAAAAATTATAAATTAGATTATATGCTTTAGCTTACATGTTTTTAGGGCCATTTCTTAATTTCCTTATAGCTCCTATTCTAAAATAATACCAAGCAAACTTTTGTCCTTGTATTGATGTTTTGAAATTCTTGTCTCCTAAAACAAAAGGTCTGTGTAGTGAATATGGCTGTATGAATCACTGTAGTCTATCTAGTGGTAGCTTGGTAATGTCCATAAAGTGGATACAGAGTCTAAGTTCAAATGCCTGTTTATATTCCCCAAATAATATATTTTTATACTGTTCAAGCCAATCAGATGCATGTCTAGGTTTAGAGTCTGAAACTGTTTCTCTAAATTTAAGAATTAAGTTGTACAACATATGTCACTTGGTAATTTTATTTCTTGCCTCAGTATCCCCACCTCATAAAAGAGTACTTGGGACTAAGTCTCTAATTTTACCCTACAGACATGTTGAATATTGAAAATCATGTAGGTATTCTTTACATAGAAAAATGCAAACTATCTTCTTTTTAAATATGACCCATCTCTTGAGGTAATTGGTTGTTCCTATTTATTTTTATATGTTTATATGGGCTTTGAAATCAGAGTAGAATTTGGATTTCAGCTGTATCAGTTAGCTATTTAACTGCAGAAATATTCTTAACCTCTCAGTCTCAGTTATATCTGCAAAACTGGGAATCATACTTAACATTGTATAACTCTAATATTTGTTATTTGTCATAAGTCAGTGCCCATTAAAAACTTTCACTAGTGATCCTCTTAGAGAGACTATGAAGTTTGGGACACTGTTTTTATCTTCAAAATCAAATTTCAGAATTGCTGTAGGTCATTTTTTGGCTAATATTTTATGTGCTGAGATTCTTCAGATAACATATATATAAAGGACTCTAACTTTTAAGTTTTTATTTTTCATTCGTTCTGGGGGGTTCCAGACTAGCAGTAATATTTCTCAAGAGTAAGAAGTTTGTTTGGCTTGACATTCTAGGGTAGTTTTTAATCATCTAGGTTACTGATTTATCAATTGATATAAACCTTGTATATGTGTGTTTAAGAGTCATCCACGTTCAATGGCAGAAATAGTTTATTCTTCTATTAGTAGTAGTGACCTGCCCATTAAATATGTAAATACGTAAGTAAATCCAACGGTGCATTATTGGGGTTTTTTTAACATTTTAAAAACATTTTTTTGTGAAATGTGACATATATAAAGTGAAATGCACAAATCCTAAGTAAACAATTTAATTTTCACATAGTGAACACTAAGATTCTGTACAAAGAACTGAAACATTACCTCCACCCCAGAGGCCCACATAATTTCCCCTTAAAAATATATCCTTTAAAATTAAGACATTTTGTCTAGGCTATCAACACTGAAAATACTTGAAAGGAACTATTATTAATTTTTTTGAAAGAGTAAACATAAAATTGTTTCAATTAATTCATATTAATAAGACAGCACAATAACAGACTAATAATGCTGCTTAATAATTGCTCCTTAATGTTGTTGAATTTTTAGACTTCAGTTGTTCAGGATTACTTTTTTGATGTAAAACAAAAAAAGATTTTAAAATGTTTGCATTTCATCTAAAATTATTATTAAGAGATACTTAGTAAAGTAGTTTAAGATTTGGATTACTTAAGTACTGTCTTTTAAAGCATTATTATGTCATATGGAAAGGAATAGAGGACCACAACGATGATATTTTCTTTGTCGTTTGTAAATATTCTTCCAATTGCATTCCCCAGATATTTGTTCTGCTTTTAAAATTATTAAAATAGACAGGCCATCCATTCTCCTCACCAAGTGTGCACTATTAGTAAAATTTTATGTGTTCTGTCAACAATTTGATGTGATAAAGCAATGGTTTTTCTGTAGTTCACACAGCACTGGGGCTCTGCAAAGCATCTCTGGGGGTTCTTTGATGTCTAGACAGTTTAAATTATGCCTGCTCCCCTGCCTCCAAATTCCACCCCGTTCTGCTTCAGGGGTTGTGGGAAATGAAAACAAACCAGAAGGGTTCCACAACCCTACAGTCTAAGGAGGAAAACAAACAAATAGAATAAGGTGTATATCTACCCTGGCAGGTGTATAGGGAAGGGCTCAATTACAGGGAATGGCAGAAAGAAAAGAATTGGGGGCAAATAGTGTCCTGCTTATTTACTCCTAATTATACCTAGTATGGAACTATATGAGGCTTGTGGACAAAATGAAAACATTATGGAAGTGTTAGGGAAGAAAGTAGAATTCACCTTTTGCCCCAGTCCTCCAGTGTTTTCCCCCCTGCCAACAGCCAAATATAAGAGTTCGGTGTGTTTCTTGTACACTGTCTTATTTATTGAAATGGTAAGATGTAGAATTGCATTTTAAGTTGGAAAACTAACTTTTTTTTTCCTTCCTTTCTTTTTTGTTTTCTTTTTATAAATTGGGATATCGCAATTCTTCCAATTCATCATTTTAGAAAGTAAGTAACTTTTGAAATTTTAGAGATTTTTTTGGTTAAAATGTTGTTTTATTATTTCATATATTGTGTACACATGCACGTATTCTATTCCAGAAATTTTAACTTTTAAATTCTGACTGAGGTGATTAACTCTTGCGTTAAGTGTGAACAAATTTTTTTAATTAAAAATAAGAAATATTGCATAGAAGATGTCCATGCTAAGAATACAGACTTTTAACACATACTTGCCTCATCTTCTTTCATACCCACAGTAAGTCGTTGTGCTTTTTTAATATATACAGATGTATAAATGTACGTTTGTATCTTTTTTAAAGCTGGCCTAGGTATACTTGCTAGTTCTGTTTTTTTCTGAATATTAAAATAATAAAAATACATAAATGAGATTTTTATTTACTCCTGTTCAATGACAGTTAATTAAGACATTCATGTTTTCAGGGAAAGCAGTCCAAAATTTCTAGACCTTATGGAAATGTTGAGAACAATAGCAATAAGTAAAGGGTATGAAAGATTTTCCTATGTATATGCAGTGGATAAAACAGTTACCTTTTTAGTAAGCACTTCACTCTTTCGATGCTAATGTTTTATTTTAAATAAAATGGACTATATAATTCGGGTTTTTTTCTATGAAGAAATGCAAGTGATATGTTTAAAACTAAATGACTATCAACCACTGACTTGAGTAGTAAAATTTGCATTTGATTGCAAAGTATTTTTTTAATTCTTCTGAAATGCAAATGTTATATAGTTTTGAAGTAAAACGAATTTCATGTTTGTTTTGGGAAAGATTTGGGAAAAGTACAGTAGTCATAGAGACTTTTGGAGATCTATTGTCATGTGATTGTAAGTTACATATTTAAAAAAATATTTCCACAGTAAATCTTGAGTTTATTGAGTTAATAAACAGTATAATTTAATAATATATTCATGTTCAACAGAGCATATTATGAAACTGGGTATTTATCACTTATGTTTGCAGCAGGCATAGCATTAAACTACTATTTAATAGTCAATTTATCTTCTACAATTATCTTTGGTTTACTGTACCTTAGAGAGAAAATATAAATTATAGTGATAGTAAATTATATTCGTTCAGTATTTTTTAGTTGTCTTTAAATCTGTATTATTCTCTAATATCCTAAATCTGAGTTCTTGGAATTGTGTGTATTAAGACCTTAGGAATAAAGAACAGGAAGCATGTGTGTGAGGTTTGATAGGTGCACAGTTGTATTAAGTTATGTCTTTAAAACATCTACATTGTTTCATTTTTATGTATAGGATTCTATTTTACTTGCAGTGTTAACATTTTCTTGCCAAGTCCCTCCAGAAAAATCTGTGTTTCTGACAGTTTCACCAAATTAAAGCTCCACAAATCTGGCATAATAATTCCCAGCTTCAAATTGTCTGTGCTTTTTCTGAAGAGAATGATGATAAAAAATATATATTTTGCAGTCTTCAGTATACCATGTATAGCATTATTTATCTGGAATTTATTCATGGACAGCTATTTCTGGGAGATGAATATATTTTACTTTATAAGGTATGCCTGGCCCACTTTACATATGAGCAGAACATCTTTTATGAGGAAGAATAGTGAAATGAGGTCTGTAAGCTTGTAGAAGCTTCGAGAGGAAAGATATTACATAAACGTCCAGCATTGTTTCTATGTGTACTTCAGTGTTCTAACTGCATTGTTCTATGACCAAATTTATATTAGGGCTCTGGCTTCCTGTCAAACCAAATGGAATCATATTGATGTGTTGGCACAGAGAAACTGTTTCCTAAAATAATAAAGAGTGTTCTTCTTATTACAATACTTATAAACCTTTATGACCATGATGTGTATATATGCTGCCTTGCTATTGTGTGTTGTGTCAACTCAGCAAATTTGGCTTTTTCATTTTATTGGTGAGTATTCATAGTAAGTAAGGGATTGGATAATCTTGGTTTTTAGAAAACTTTTAATTTAGTTAGTGACATAAAAATGTTTCTATCACAGAAATTCAAACTTTGAAGCCTTAATATCCTAAAGGTTCTCTTGTCCCAGGGTATCTTGGATTACATACCCAGAACCGCTACTAGGTAAATGCGGTGGAGTAGGGCTTCTAATCTTTATTGGTTCAACCAAGTATTGATCTTTTAGCATATTAGGAAGTAAAATATATGGAAACATAAGTAAATGAAAGTAATAATTCCACCTCTAAATTCTAGTGTACAAAAATATCAGTTTCCAAACAAAACACACAAAAAAGTTCTAAAGTCTACCCCAGGAAATACATACATATTATACATTTCATAAACATCCTTTTAAGTATATGAATGCATTTCAATAATGTTTGTACCTACATGTTTTGATATTTGAATCAATAGTGTAATGCTGTTTGGTTTCTTAAAAAAGTCTGTTTTTATAATTTAGTCACTTGCATCTTTACTACCGAACATAATTATTAGCTGGGTTGAATTCCCAAACACATATTTCTTTATTTGACAAAGAACTGAGGAAAGGATGTCATTGAAGAAGTTGTATTAGAGATATAAACACAGATATAGATTTTTATTTGGCCTTGTGAGAAATGCAATCCCATGAGTAACTTAAATACTTGTAATTTCAAATCAGTTCTTCCGTGGTTTATTATTCTTTTGTTGCTTTTCAACCTATAGGATGGAGCTGTCCTTGAACTTGGTTTATTTGATCATTCAAGTGCAACCATCAAGTTGTCTGTAATATTTAAAACCTGAGGCTTCATGGTATTATTTGCAAAATAACACCACATAAACGTTTGGGCTTTGGTTTCTTTGAAATATAGTGTTGGTTGCTTTATGAATAAAAGCATAATTTCAATTCAGGAGACTTTTTGCCTGAAGCCTATAAGACAGATGCATCTGATTAACTTTGGCGAAACTGGACTGGCCTGTTATTGTAATGTAGATGTTTTCGGGGTTGGGAGGATATTTTAAAAAGGCATGCGAGGGGTCTTTTTTTTTTTTTTTTTTTTTCCTTAAGAGACTGAGAATAGTTTTGCCACAGAAACTGCGTCTCAGACTGCTTCATTTTTTGCACACTTTTATTTTCTAGTGGAACTTCTCCATTAGCCTGTCTGAATGCAATGCTTCACACTAACACTCGAATAGGGGATGGAACATTCTTCAAAATCCCTGGAAAGTCAGGCCTCTATGCTCTCAAAGTAAGTTGGACTGTTCTGTGTATTATGTCTGTTATTACTATGTATCATGCATTTACATGTGAAGGTAAACAAAATTAGACTTGGGTGAAGGGTAGAATGACTCCTTTGCTGTTTAAATGTTTTCAGATGTCTTAAAAGTGATTTCATATTAAGAATAAACAATGGCATTTTCTTTAAAGAAAACATATCTGTGGTTTCACTCTAACATATGGTAATGGAAAATAGTTGTGGCTTCCTTAAAATTCTTGATTCTTAAAAATTTACATGGAGGAGTGCCATGGTTGATCAGCCAAGTTTTAAGATGATCACAGTTGCCAAATACTATTTGACTTAATGACCGTCAGTTGATACATGGGCTTCCCACCTGTATGCCTTTCTGTCTTTTACAAAAAATAAGAAACATACCCATTCTTCTTGAAAATTTGCTGATTTAAATCAATTATTCAAATTTAAAACAACCACTGATCTCCGGGAAGTTTTTACTAATAATGCATACTTGTTATATGAGAAGAATAGAGAAATAAAAAGCTTCAGATAACTGAGTCTTAATTATTTTAGTGTAATTCCCATTTCCATCTAGAATGGAAATGCCATGTAAGATGCAAAATTCCAGAAAACAAAAGCTGATGATCTGCAAATGATTGCATAACTTGCATCAAGCAAAATCAATGTATTATTTCTTATAAATTAAAAAAAGTCTGCTTTAATAAATGATGGGTTACATTTAAAGTTCATTAATTTCCTTTGAGAAGTTTTCTGTTTTGTTTGGTTTTTGGTTTTTTTTTAATGCTAAAGGTTATACCTGGCAAAGAAGCAGGGGTTCTTTCTCAGCTACTTAGCGTCAGGCTCTTAAACTGTGTATGTTTCAGAAAACAATACAAGTTAATCAAAGGACTTGTATTATTTCAGTTGGTTTTTGTAGCTACTTGGGTATTTAATTTATGATTAAAATTCCGAGTCGTTAAGCCATTTTCTAAAGTAAGGAAGAAGGTAAAATTGAGAAAAACGGAAACAACATGTTAAAAAAAAAACCTTGTTTTTTGTATAGATCTTAAAAGTTATCCAAAAAATCAACGATGGCAATGTGCTTTTCCCAGTAATTCCACCCCCCACACCCCGCCAAGGAGTGGTTTTACATTAGAAAGTAAATCAGCATTGAAATTCCAAATCACAAGCAACTGTGATAATTCCTTAGGACTGTGGAAGTATTTTGAATGTTTTCAGGTGCTAATACATCTCCATAAATCATTATTTTTAAAATAATATAGAAAGAGGAGTCATCATGTTCAGCTGATGGAACGTTGGATTTAGGCTGTGAGTCTGAATTGGAAGGCACAGAGATGGCGGAGGTCAGTGCCGATGGGGAAGGAAATGGAGGTAAGTGTGACGAATTTCAGGATAAAAACCCTGTTCTCTTAAAGTAAAGGTTATGTAGAATTCCAATAACTTACTAATTGACTTCCCTACCATTATAGATACAGTTTTCTTCTAAGCTTCTACTACCTCTTAGATTATCATCAAACAATTCTGGTTCAAAAGGTTAGCACCTAAGGAAAGTAAACAGCTCTTTGCTTTTTGTTTTATTTTGTTTTTTAGCAGTATGGATTTCCCTGGATAGTATTCTTGAGTGTTATCA